>NW_013571795.1:4340-4778 GCF_000499745.2 Eimeria mitis
GCACATGCGGATGGTGTCGGTATGGCGTTGTTCCTTAAACTACATTATCTTAGGGCTAGGCGCAGCTCCTAAATGTGGCGGTGCCACGTT
Organism: Eimeria mitis; assembly: GCF_000499745.2. NCBI lineage: Eukaryota > Apicomplexa > Conoidasida > Eucoccidiorida > Eimeriidae > Eimeria > Eimeria mitis. Next base: position 4,431 of record NW_013571795.1, read on the forward strand.
CGGCACCTTAGAGCAAAGCGTCCATAGCCTTCGAACATACTCGCAAAGCGAAAAGAGGTGATGGGGTCCAAAATCACGTGGAACCTAAAGCGTTCCATAACCATGGTGGATTCTTTTCAATCCCCGTAAAAGACGAGATTCGACAAGGACTCCACGCGAAGCCAGCTGCATCGACTTTTAGTTGATGTTAGGTTTGCATTTCGGTTTGTTTGCTCTCCCGTCTGGCGATGCCTTCTGCGGAATTGGGATGATTGTTTGCTCTTCGCAGGATTTGTGCACATGAAAGTTATATACAGGTGCGGGAACGCGACGCGTTCATCAAGCTGGACGATTTGTACCACATTTGAA
>NW_013571795.1:4878-5192 GCF_000499745.2 Eimeria mitis
CAGTTGATGTTAGGTTTGCATTTCGGTTTGTTTGCTCTCCCGTCTGGCGATGCCTTCTGCGGAATCGGGATGATTGTTTGCTCTTCGCAGGATTTGTGCGCATGAAAGTTATATACAGGTGCGGGAACGCGACGCGTTCATCAAGCTGGACGATTTGTACCACATTTGAAGCACGCCGAGCATATATGTGCTATCGGGGCTGCTATTGGCACTGTTACGTTTCAGGCTGTATGAGAGCGGACATGGGCATCTGCGTGCATGTGTGGAGAATTATAATGTTGGACATTGAGGAGAAGATTAGGCTCCTTTGGCTT
>NW_013571795.1:5292-6339 GCF_000499745.2 Eimeria mitis
GGCCGAGCATATATGTGCTATCGGGGCTGCTATTGGCACTGTTACGTTTCAGGCTGTATGAGAGCGGACAAGGGCATCTGCGTGCATGTGTGGAGAATTATAATGTTGGACATTGAGGAGAAGATTAGGCTCCTTTGGCTTCAGCGTTCTTGTCTTTAGCATCTACTGGGGCGAAGTGTCTCGGCGCTGCGATTTGCACCTGCTAATCAGGGTCTGATATACAGACACTCCGGAGCTAGACCTGCAGTGTATCTGCAGCGAAATACGTGTTAGGAGGCAGAGACGTTTAGGCGGTGGCTTGTGTCTAACGAGCTGTCGTTCGGTCGTGTGTGCTGAAATATATCCTTCGGGAACGGGGAGTAGCGAAGGGTGGGCCGCCGACGANGTCGTTCGGTCGTGTGTGCTGAAATATATCCTTCGGGAACGGGGAGTAGCGAAGGGTGGGCCGCCGACGACACACTTGTATTAACTCCCTTGGTGCTCGGACGAGAGCTCACGTGCCCCGCTGTCAATTTTGTAACTGCCGAGTAGGCAGGAAGGAAGCGGAAACGTAGTGCAGGGGGCTTTTTTTGGTTTTGCGAAATTTTCCGAGCTGCTTGGTGTTTGAAATATGTGCAACTTACGATTTTATTACCTATTCTCATTCGACCAAGCTCGGGACTCCAACGCAAAGCGGCAAAGTGTACACAGGGTTTCAACACAGTATGCACAGACAAACAAGAATCATGCCCCTGCTGCGAGCGCCCTCGATGGCTCAAGCACGGTTTTCGACTTTGATCGGTTTTATGAACAGACGTCCCATGCCGCCAGGTGCATCGCTAGGTACTCAGAAGTGAGATTGCGTTTGGTTCTTTTGTTCTGGTGGAATTTAGCAACAGTTACGGACGTCTTTTCTTCTGGCATTCTACGCACGTGATATGCACTTGCGAGTATCGCGCGTTTGTGGAGGTTGTGTGCAGACGCCTACTCTCGCAGTGTGTCAAACCCTTCTCTGCCGTCACAGTCGCGTGCCGGTTTGTTCAGCTAGTATGCCTTCAGAGGCAAACG
>NW_013571796.1:0-575 GCF_000499745.2 Eimeria mitis
GTGCTTGTCTTGCTTGAACAGTGCTTGCTTTGGGTATCTTCTCCGGCACTGTGGCTTCATGTTCGCTCTAAGTGTGCGAGACGGAATGGCGTATTGCAAATGAGTGCAGCGAATCATCAGCTGCGTACGAATGCAGCGCAATATCTGGTGGGAGGCAGCAGCAACTACTCGTTGCCGTGCATTACAACGCCTGGCCCTATTAGCGAGCAATTCGGTAGTGCTTGCTGATAATCGCTTTGCGGAGAAACGATATGGCAGCGGGCTTTGCTGCGTGGGAATCAGCTGCATCTGCCGACAGGAGCAGGTTCTGCATTTGGCTGCGAGCTGGGGACCACCGACATATGAGGAACCGTGGATTTATGCAGTGCGCCTGCGCTTTAGTATTGCCCGCACTGAGGCAATGCCTTATCTGGCGCCCCGTTCGTTTGCTGTTTTGATCAGGATGTAAGGGCTTAACGGCCAGCTAATTTTCGGTCGGGGCGTGTATCGGCAGTGTTGCGCTTCCGGCATTCTGATGGTTGGAATAGATGCTTACGCGCCTGCGTGCATATTCATGGAGTTGCAGTGCGTTAAAT
>NW_013571796.1:601-2123 GCF_000499745.2 Eimeria mitis
CTTTTGGGTATCGTCTGGAGCACAGTATTTCCGTGTTTTGCGCTATGAGTGTGCGAGATGGAGTCACGTATTACACGTGACTGCAGTGAATCGGCATCTGAGCACTCACGCAGCACAATACGTGGCAGTAGGCAGCAGCGCCGAGTAGCTGACTCGCATTACAACGCCAGGCCCTATTGGCGAGCACATCGGTTGCCCCTGCTGATAATCGCTTTGCAGAGAAAAGATATGGCGGCGGGCATTGATGCGTGGACATCAGCTGCATCTGCCGACAGGAGCACATTTTGCACTTGGCTGCGAGCTGGGGACCACCGACATATGCGGAGTCGTGGATTTATGCAGTATGCCTGCACGCGTCTATTGCCGCACTGAGGCAATGCCTCCGGTGGCGTCCCGGTCGCTTCCTGTTTTGACCAGGAAGTGAGAGACGAGCGACCAACTAGCTTTCGGTCGGGACATGCATCGGCAGTGTTGCGTTTCTGGCCTTCTGATATTTGGAATACAGGCTCACCCGCATGCGTGCGTATTTATGGAGTTGCAGTGCGTTAAATAGTTCGTGCTTGTCTTGCTTGAACAGTGCTTGCTTTGGGTTTCCTCTGGGGCACTGTGTTTCCGTATTTGCGCTATGCGTGTGCGAGACGGAATTGCGTATTAGAAGTGACTGCAGTGGATCGGCAATTGAGCACGCATACAGCGCGGTACGTGGCGGGAGGCAGGAGCGGCTACTCGTTGACTTGCGTTACAACGCCAGGCCCTATTAGCGAGCACATCGGTTGCCCTTGCTGATAATCCCTCTGCGGGGAAAAGATATGGCGGCGTGCATTGATGCGTGGACGTGAGCTGCATCTGCCGATAGGAACAGATTCTCCACTAGGCTGCGAGCTGGGGACCACCGACATATGCGGAGTCGTGGGTTTATGCAGTGCGCCTGCACGCGTCGATTGCCGCACTGAGGCAATGCCTTCTCTGTCGTCCCGGTCGCTTGCTGTTTTGACCAGGAAGTGAGCGCCGAGCGCCCAACTAGTTTTCGGTCGGGGCATGCATCGGCAGTGTTGCGTTTCTGGCATTCTGATGGTTGGAATAGATGCTTACGCGCCTGCGTGCATATTCATGGAGTTGCAGTGCGTTAAATAATTAGTGTTTGTCTTGCTTGAACAGTGCTTGCTTTGGGTATCCTCTGGGGAGCTGTGTTTCCGTATTTGTGCTATGAGCGTGCGAGACGGAACTGCGTATTAGAAGTGACTGCAGTGGATCGGCAACTGAGCACGTATGCAGCGCAATACGTGGCGGGAGGCAGCAGCGCCTAGCTGGTGACTCGCGCTACAGCGCCCGCACCTATGGGCGAGCAATTTGGTTGGCCGTGCTGACGATCACTTTGCGGAAAAAATATATGGCGGCTTGCTTTACTGTGTGGGCATCAGCTGTATCTGCCGACAGGAGCACATTCTGCATTTGGCTGCGAGCTGGGGACCACCGACATCTGCGGAATCTTGGGCTTATGCAGTGCGCCTGCACTCGTCTA
>NW_013571796.1:2223-3347 GCF_000499745.2 Eimeria mitis
ATGCACTGAGGCGATGCGTTCGCTGGCATCCGGGCCGCCTGCCCTTTTGCTCAGACGGTGAGCACCTAGCGACCAACCAATTTTTGGTCGGCGCATGTATCGGCAGTGTTGCGTTTCCGGCATTCTGATGGTTGGAATAGATGCTTACGTGCATGCGTGCGTATTCATGGAGTTGCAGAGCGTTACATAGTTCGTGCTTGTCTTGCTTGAACAGTGCTTGCTTTGGTCGTCTTCTGGGGCACTGTGTCTCCGTGCTTGCGATATGAGTTTGGGAGACGGAATAACGTATTACATATGAGTGCAGCGAATATATAGATAAGTACGGATGCAGCGCAATACGCGGCGGGAGGCAGCAGCAACTATTCGTTGACTTGCGTTACAACGCCAGGCCCTATTGGCGAGCGATTCGGTTGGGCGTGCTGATAATCGCTTTGCCGGGAAACGATATGGCGGCGAGCGTTGCTGTGTGGACATCAGCTGCACCGGCCTACGGGAGCACGTTCTACACTTGGCTGCGAGCTGGGGACCACCGACATCTGCGGAATCGTGGGTTTATGCAGTGCGCCTGCACTCGTCTATTGGTGCACTGAGGCGATGCGTTCGCTGGCATCCGGGCCGCCTGCCCTTTTGCTCAGAAGGTGAGCACTTGGCGACCAACTAATTTTTGGTCGGCGCATGCATCGGCGGTGTTGTGTTTCCGGCATTCTGATGGTTGGAATAGATGCTTACGTGCATGCGTGCATATTCATGGAATTGCAGTGCGTTCAATAGTTCGTGCTTGTCTTGCTTGAACAGTGCTTGCTTTGGTTGTCTTCTGGGGCACTGTGTCTCCGTGCTTGCAATATGAGTTTGGGAGACGGAATCACGTATTACAAATGACTGCAGCGAATATTTAGCTAAGTACGCATGCAGCGCAATACGCGGCGGGAGGCAGCAGCCACTACCCGTTGACTTGCGTTACAACGCCAGGCCCTATTGGCGAGCGATTCGGTTGTGCTTGCTGATAATCGCTTTGCGGAGAAAATTTATGGCGGCGAGCGTTGCTGTGTGGACATCAGCTGCATCGGCCGACAGGAGCAAATTCTGGACTTGGCTGCGAGCTGGGGACCACCGACATCTGCGGA
>NW_013571796.1:3447-3730 GCF_000499745.2 Eimeria mitis
GTGCACTGAGGCGTTGCGTTCGCTGGCATCCGGGCCGCCTGCCCTTTTGCTCAGAAGGTGAGCACTTAGCGACCAACTAATTTTTGGTCGGCGCATGCATCGGCGGTGTTGTGTTTCCGGCATTCTGATGGTTGGAATAAATGCTTACGTGCATGCGTGCATATTCATGGAGTTGCAGTGCGTTCAATAGTTCGTGCTTGTCTTGCTTGAACCGTGCTTGCTTTGGTTGTCTTCTGGGGCACTGTGTCTCCGTGCTTGCAATATGAGTTTGGGAGACGGAATC
>NW_013571796.1:3830-5345 GCF_000499745.2 Eimeria mitis
ATGCACGCGTCTATTGCCGCACTGAGGCGATGCGTTCGCTGGCATCCCAGTCGCCTGCCCTTTTGCTCAGAAGGTGAGCACTTAGCGACCAACTAATTTTTGGTCGGGGCGTGTATCGGCAGTGTTGCGTTTCCGGCATTCTGATTGTTGGAATAGATGCTCACGCGCATGCATGCATATTCATGGAGTTGCAGTACGTTAAATAGTTCGTGCCTGTCTTGCTTGAACAGTGCTCGCTTTGGGTATCTTCTGGGGCACTGTGCTTCCGTGTTTGCGCTATGAGTGTGCGAGACGGAATTGCGTATTAGAAGTGACTGCAGTGGATCGGCAACTGAGCACGCATGCAGCGCAATACGTGGCGGGAGGCAGCAGCGCCTACTTGTTGACTTGCGCTACAACGCCAGGCCCTATTGGCGAGCAATTCGGTTGGGCTTGCGGATAATCGCTTTGCGGAGAAAAGATATGGCGGCTTGCTTTACTGTGTGGGCATCAGCTGTATCCGCCGACAGGAGCATGTTCTGCATTTGGCTGCGAGCTGGGGACCACCGACATCTGCGGAATCGTGGGTTTATCCAGTGCGCCTGCACTCGTCTATTGGTGTACTGATGCGATGCGTTCCCTGGCATCCGGGTCGCCTGCCCTTTTGCTCAGAAGGTGAGCACCTAGGGACCAACTAATTTTTGGTCGGGGCATGTATCGGCAGTGTTGTGTTTCCGGCATTCTGATGGTTGGAATAGATGCTTACGTGCATGCGTCCATATTCATGGAGTTGCAGTGGGTTACATAGTTCGTGCTTGTCTTGCTTGAACCGTGCTTGCGTTGGGTATCATCTCGGGCACTGTGTCTCCGTGCTTGCTCTATGAGTGTGCGAGTCGGAATCGCGTATTACAAGTGACTGCAGCGAATATTTAGCTAAGCGCGCATGCAGCGCAATACGCGGCGGGAGGCAGCAGCAACTACTCGTTGACTTGCGTTACAACGCCAGGCCCTATAGGCGAGCACATCGGCTGCCCTTGCTGCTGACGATCGCTTTGCGGAGAAAAGATATGGCGGCGGGCTTTGCTGTGTGGACATTAGCGGCATCTTTCGACAGGAGCGTGTACTGCATTTGGCTGCGAGCTGGGGACCACCGACATATGCAGAATCGTGGGTTTAGGCAGTGCGCCTGCACTCGTTTATTGCCGCACTGAGGCAATGCCTTGTCTGGCGTCCCGGGCGTTTGCTGTTTTGATCAGGAAGTGAGCATCTCGCGGCCAATTAATTTTTGGTCGGGTCGTGTATCGGCAGTGTTGTGTTTCCGGCATTCTGATGGTTGGAATAGATGCTTACGTGCATGCGTGCATATTCATGGAGTTGCAGTGCGTTCAATAGTTCGTGCTTGTCTTGCTTGAACAGTGCTTGCTTTGGTTGTCTTCTGAGGCGCTGTGTCTCCGTGCTTGCGACAAGAGTTTGGGAGACGGAATAACGTATTACATATGAGTGCAGCGAATATATAGATAAGTACGGATGCAGCGC
>NW_013571796.1:5445-6338 GCF_000499745.2 Eimeria mitis
AGGCGGGACGCAGCAGCAACTACTCGTTGACTTGCGTTACAATGTCAGGCCCTACTGGCGAGCAATTCGGTTGCCCTTGCTGATTATCACTTTGCGGAGAAACGATATGACGGCGGGCTTTGCTGTGTGGACATTAGCTGCATCTGCCGACAGGAGCCCGTTCTGCACTTGGCTGCGAGCTGGGGACCAACGACATTTGCGGAATCGTGGATCTATGCAGTGTGCCTGCGCGCGTCTATTGCCGCACTGAGGCAATGCCTTCGGTGGCGTCCCGATCGCTTGCCGTTTTGACCAGGAAGTGAGCGCCGAGCGCCGAACTAGTTTTCCGTCGGGACATGCATCGGCAGTGTTGCGCTTCTGGCATTCTGATATTTGGAACAGAGGCTCAGGCGTATGCGTGCGTATTTGTGGAGTTGCAGTGCGTTAAATGGTCCGTGCTTGTCTTGCTTGAACAGTGCTTGCTTTGGGTATCCTCTGGGGCGCTGTGTTTCCGTATTTGCTCTATGAGTGTGCGGGACGGAATTGCGTATTAGAAGTGACTGCAGTGAATCGGCAATTGAGCACGCATGCAGCGCAGTACGTGGCGGGAGGCAGCAGCAACTACTCGTTGACTTGCGTTACAACATCACGCCCTATTGGCGAGCAATTCGGTTGTGCTTGCTGATAATCACTTTGGGGAGAAACGATATGGCGGCGGGCATTGCTGCGTGGGAATTAGCTTCATCTGCCGACAGGAGCACATTCTGCACTTGGCTGCGAGCTGGGGACCACCGACATATGAGGAACCGTGGATTTATGCAGTGCGCCTGCGCTTTAGTATTGCCCGCACTGAGGCAATGCCTGCTCTGGCTCCCCGTTCGTCTGCTGTTTTGATCAGGAAGTGAGCAATTAGC
>NW_013571797.1:0-375 GCF_000499745.2 Eimeria mitis
ATATATATTATATATATATATATATATATATATATAAATTATATATTATATTAGATAGATATATATATTATATAACACCACAACAGCAAGAGAAGTAATAGAAAGAGTGAAAGTCTTACGTTGTCTGCGCCCCCAGCTGCACCCTAAAAAGACGAAAAAATAAAACAAATTAAATAAATTAAATAAATTAAATTAAATAAATTAAATAAATTAAATAAATTAAATAAATTAAATAAATTAAATAAATTAAATAAATTAAATTACAGTAGAAAGAATCAAATACATTTATTAAATTAAATCAAATCCAAATAAAATAAAATAAAATAAAATAAAATAAAATAAAATAAAATAAAATAAAATAAAATAAAATAAAAT
>NW_013571797.1:527-961 GCF_000499745.2 Eimeria mitis
CTTGCCCCGCAACATTATTTTTATATTTCCATTTGGATTTCTCTTCGCTGCCTTCGGGCTCCACCTCTATCCATTCGTCTGTTAAAGCACCCACAAACTGAACAACACACAGTATTACGCACCGTAGGAAACACACGCATGCATGCATGCATGCATGCTTGCATGCATGCATGCATGCATGCAGACAGGCATGGTTGTTGTGCATGCATGCATGCATGCATCGTTGTTATGCACGCATGCATGCAGGCAGGCATCGTTGTTATGCATGCAGTTAAAATAAAAACATGAACAAATCAACGAATTATAAAGCCAGCCGCGACTGCATGCAATATGAAAGGAAACAGCTACATGCATGCAAGCACCAAAGAACAGCAGCACCTAGAAAAAGTATATAACATGCGCATGCATGCAGCAGCAACAAACGAAAAAAAAAA
>NW_013571797.1:1025-4656 GCF_000499745.2 Eimeria mitis
GCTGCATATGGGGGGGTACGGGGGCCGCAGCAGCAGCCTAGCTTTGTCTCCCCCCATACAAGGAATAGGTTTTATGTTTGGTTTATTAAAACAAGAAGAAGTAACAGCACTCGTATAAAACCCAATAGACCCTGAGCTGAAGGATCCATCAATTAAATTTATTTCTGCTGCTGCTGCTGCTGTTGCTGCTGCAGTTGTTGCTGCTGCGTTTGTCTCCATAGAACCACCACCAACACCCACACCAACACCAGCAGCAGCAGCAGCAGCAGCAGCACCAACTGCTGCTGCTGCTGCTGCTGCTGGTTCAGTAACCTCTGCAACCCGGATAGAAATAGAGTGAAGCTGCTTGGTGATGCTGATGCTATACTTTTGGCCCTCAATAAACCCTCCGTCTTCAATCCGCGCTGTTTCTGTTGCTGCTCCATTCACTATCCTCAGCAGCCTCTTAAAGCCCCCTGTTGCTTGCTGCATGCATATGCATATGCATGCATGCATGCATGCATGCATGCATAAAAGGAACACAATGAAGTTTTGGGTTTACTGATTTTGTTCTCGTTAGTTGGGTTTGAATGCATAAATATATAAATGTATAAATACACAAATAAATACATACGTATATATGTATGTATATAAGCATATAAATATAGATATATAAATATATATAAAAATTCATATAAAAGTAAACATAAACATAAACAAAACATAAACACAAACATAAACATAAACAAAACAAAAACAAAACCATAACCACAAAAAAAGACAAACAAAAGTAAACATAAAAAGCGTATATCTTGCCTGTTTCATTTGAAAGAGAAACATATTGTTGGGGTCTTTAACGCAGAAAGCAACACCGATAGAGCCCGAGCCGAGAGCAGTGGTTTCGGTAGTAAAGAAGAAATCAAAGAACTGCTTAAACTGCAGCAGAGCGTAGCTGCCGCTTATTGAGCTAGCTGCAACAGAAGGAGATACAGATGCACTCTGACACAGACTGAGACCAGACCCTATTGATGATAAAGAGGAAGGGGAGATGCTCCACTTGCTCTTGCCTGTATATTGTAGTTTATTTAGGTGGATGGGGTTGTATGCTTTTATTTAGTTGTTTATTTGTTGTATGGAGGCAAGAAAATAAAAGAAAAGAAAAGAAAAGAAAAGAAAAGAACAGAGGAGAGAAGAGAAGAGGAGAGAAGAGAAGAGGAGAGAAGGAAAAGAAGGAGGGAAGAAAGAGAAGGAAAAGAAGAAAAAGAAGAAAACTAAAAAAAATAAAAAAAAGAAGAAAAAGAAGAAAGAGAAAAAAAAAGAAAAAAGAAAAAAGAAAAGAAAAAGAAGAAGGAGAAGAAAGAGAAGAAAAGAAGAAGAAGCAAAAGCAAAAAAAAAAGAAAAAGAAAAAAGAAGAAAAAGGTAAACTGACCAGTGGTCAGCTTGGAGTCTACGAGAGTGAAGTGTGCGGTGATGTCTTCGTTTTTAATTTCGTTTAGTGACCACTGGTCAGTTGCCGATTGAAAAGCTCTTTCTTGTAGTGTCTGTGCATGCATGCATGCATACACCGCAGCATAGTATAAAATAAATATTTATTTATTTTTATTTATTTTTATTTTTTTTATTTTTTTTTTTTTTTACTTTTTCTATTTCTTTTGTATTCATATCAAGAGCCTGAGATACTTTGCCTGATGCCTCTTTCAATCGATCCGCCAATTTCTCCGTTTCTTTTTTTGTTTCTTTTGTTGCTATCTATAAAAAAAATAAAATAAATATTATTTATATAAGTTTATATCAGGTGTACATACACCTCAACTTGCATGCAAAAAAAAACACTCACCTCTAATGCTTTTTCTATGCTTTCTGTTGGCTTCAGAATTGCTCTGGCGGTGGATATAGCCTGTAATATATATTTATATAAAAATAATTAATATTTTATTTTATTTTATTTTATTTTATTTTATTTTATTTTATTTTATTTTATTTTATTTTATTTTATTTTTTTACTTTTGTTGCTGCAAGACGAATATGTTCTGCTGCATCCTCGTCAAGCCCACCCAGACGGTGCGATAGGATCAGAGACAAATCATTGATGGCGGTTGTTGTAGCTTCATTTATTTCTTCGTTAGCAAACAAAACACCAGCAGGAGAGGGGTCTCCCCCTCTTGGTCCTGCTGCTGCTGCTGCTGCTGCTGCTGCTGGTGGTGGTGCTCCTGCTGCAGCTGGTGCTGGCTGTGTTAGAGTTGCTGTTGGTGCTGCTGCTGTTGCTGCTGCTGCTGCTGTTGCTGCTGCAAACTGTGCTGTTTCTGCTGCAGCATTTATTTTTTCATTTTCTTGAGGAGATGTTTCCGTGGCCTTCAGAGTTGATGTCGCTTCATCAGAAGAATACAACTCTATAAAACTCTTGCTGCTGCTGCTGCTGCTGCTGTTGCTGCTGCCGCTGTTGCTGCTGTTGCTGCTGCTAATATTGCTGCTGCTAACGTTGCTGCTGCTGCTGCTGCTGCTAATGTTGCTGCTGCTGCCGCTGCTGCTGCTGCTGTTGCTGCTTTCCACTGTCTCCCTGTTGCAGTTATTGTTAGCAGGTTTGAGTATGAAAGCTTTTTCTTTTTTATTGTTTATGAGTCTGCTGTCTGAGCGAATGCCGTTTCTATTGATTCCTTCAAACTCTGCTGGTGCTGCAACAATCTGTACTTTTGCTTCGCCTCCTCTCGTCAGCAGCCCCGCATGCATCGCCGCCAGACATATTGAACTGTCGCCCGTGTACACCCCGTTCTCCCCTCCTATCAGTGTGGCTTCGTTGGCTGATGAATATATAAATAAATAAATAAATAAATAAATAAATAAGTAAATAAGTAAATAAATAAATAAGTAAATAAATAAATAAATAAATAAATAAATGTGTAAATAAATAAATAAATATACAAATAACCACTCAACCGAAAGAAGAAAAAAAAGCGAGAAACTTTATTTATTAAAAAAATAATTACCATAGTGCATGCATGCATCAGAGCAGCGGATGAAGAAGGTGGTCCCGGGGGGCCCCTCAAAAGCCCCATTTCCTTCAATTGAAGTCAAACAAGTTATCTCAACTGCTCGCTGCGGCGGGTTGTACGCGTCTTCGTTTGTAGAACCTGCGGTAGATACAGGGAAAGGGGGCTGGGTTTATTACACTTTTTCAGCTTGTATTCATGCATGCATGCATGCATGCATGCATGCAGGGAGTTTGTTGTATGTGGAATTCTGTTGAAATGCATGCAATATGTGCATATACAATATATATACACACACACATATATATAGATATAGATATACATATACACATATGTATATACACATATTTGTATGCATGCATACATACATGCATCTATACATTATCTGCCTACATTCACTCACTGCATGCATTCACTCTCTGCATGCATTCACTCTGCATGCATTCACTCTCTGCATGCATTCTCTGCATGCATTCTCTGCATGCATGCATGCATGCATGCATGTATAAAAGAGAGAAGAGACTAACAGATGATAGCGGCCATGTCAGTGGTTGAGGAGTCAAAGAAGAGCAAACCGGAGGCGTTGATGCCGACCGTATTAGATATTGGGCTGTTGTTGTTTTGAGCCTCAACGATAAACTCTGTAACCTAAATATATATAAATT
>NW_013571797.1:4756-4971 GCF_000499745.2 Eimeria mitis
TCACTCTCTGCATGCATGCATGCATGCATGCATGCATGCATGCATGCATGCATGTATAGAAGAGAGAAAATACTAACAGATGATAGCGGCCATGTCAGTGGTTGAGGAATCGAAGAAGAGCAAACCGGAGGCGTTGATGCCGACAGTATTAGATATTGGGCTGTTGTTGTTTTGAGCCTCAACGATAAACTCTGTAACCTAAATATATATAAATT
>NW_013571797.1:5228-5586 GCF_000499745.2 Eimeria mitis
ATATTTATTTATATTATTATATTAAAAAAATATAAATAAATTATTTTATTTGGGGTTTTATTGCTTCTTCACTTGCTTTTTGGATTTAGCTTTGTCGTTATTTAGCACCACCATAACAACAACAATAATAAAAAGAATAATAAAAAGAATAATTAAAACAACAAAAATAATAAAAACAACAAAAATAATAAAAACAAGAATAATAAAAACGACAAAAACAATAACAACAAGAACAATAGCAATGACAGCAACAACAATAACAACAACAATAAAAACAATAAAAAAAACAACAACAACACCAATAAAAACAGAACCAACGAGTATAAAAAGAAAAAAAAAAAAAAAAAAAAAAAAAAAA
>NW_013571797.1:5627-6247 GCF_000499745.2 Eimeria mitis
TTGGCGCCGTTGTTAACAGCAAGAGGAATGGGGTTTATTAAATTAAACTCCATTAAACTCAGCATCTGCTGCAGTGCTTTTATTTGTTTTCTGCTGTGAAGGTGGATCGGGGCCAGGCCAAGTTCTGTAGTTTATATTTTTTATTTTATGTTTTGTATTTTATATTTTGTGTCTTTTATTTTATATTTTATATTTTATGTTTTATATTTTATGTTTTATATTTTATGTTTTATATTTTATATTTTTTACTTTTTCTCTTTTTTTTTTGTTTTATGCTGTTTGTTGTAGTTTTGGTTGTTTAGAATAGTTTTTACTTATATATTATATGTTTTATAGATGGAGATACACAGATATACTATATATTATATATTATGCATTATATATTATATATTATATATTGTATATTGTATATTATATATTATAGATTGTATATTATATATTATATATATTTATATTTTTAGGTTTTGTTGTTTTAATATAAATGTTAATGACATTCAATTCATAGAGATGCAACAGAGACAAACAGAAACAGAAACAGAGACTACAGCAGATGAAAAAGAGATGCGCACACACATATATATATACATATATATATATATATATATATATATATATATATA
>NW_013571798.1:0-5012 GCF_000499745.2 Eimeria mitis
ACTTTTACGGTGCTTCATGCCGCTGATGTCTCCTGCCTACTAGTACTGGCAGACATGGCAGCGCAGCGGGGGGTGCGAGGGTTTAGGCTCCCCGCTGAGTGCATGCATTCTGCAGTGTGGTGGCATGTGTTAGATATGGTTGTGTGAAGATTGTGAGTTGGTAACACAGGAGAGTTGTGTATGTGCTGGCAGCTAAATGGCAAGCCTTTCGCAGGAACCGGGTGTTGAGCAACGCACAAACTGTGAGAAAAATATTGCTGCAGCAACTCCACTCTAGCGCATCGGCAACCCGGCGTTTTCCGTACTTTCTTGTTTTCCATTTAGAATCCATCAAGCACCACCTGCTTTAAGCGCATCACTATTTCTGTCCTAGGTTGCCGCTTGTTTGCGAAATTTTCTGCCAAGCGAGCGATGGAGACCACGTTTCCTGCACGACGAGTGGGCACCTCCGTTGGCTTGTTTCCGTTCCGCTTTTTCCTGATTCATCTGCGTTCTTCGCCTCTACAATTAGGCAGTACAAGGGCAGTTGATACAAAAGGGTTCTCGAGAGGAGGTCCTTCTAAGGGATTAGGGTGCATTCTGGAAATATAATACACAATCTGAAAGCCCTGCAGTGTAACCAACTGGACGGCGGGGGCTGCACGTGCATTGTTACAGTGCCTAGGGACGTTTTCAGGCATGNCAGTGTAACCAACTGGACGGCGGGGGCTGCACGTGCATTGTTACAGTGCCTAGGGACGTTTTCAGGCATGGTGACGCGGTGCTAGGGGGCCTCAAACACAGATGCAGTGGCGGTCACCTCATGCAGCGGCTGCCGGCTAGGCTACCTCGGGTTCATGATGCAGTACGCACCATTGCTTGCAAATTGCCAAAGAGCGTGCGTTACTTGTGGACGATGATGCTGACTCTGTGGAAAGCAGAAAAGCGAGTGGAGCCGTAGGGCTAGGGGCAGTTCCGCACCAACAACCCTAAGGCAGCTGAAGCTGCAGTGATATGGAGCTGCAGGCATGTAGAGAAACGGTAGTGTTAGTCGATAGCGGCGACGATATTGGGTTCTGGTCGGCCCCACGCCCACAAGTTTACAGTATAGTACAGGGACGTGGAGGGGAGTGGGACGTCCTACTGAAGGGAGCTAGTAATGAGTCGCTAAGCCATTTACACGCACAGATGGGTGTGCCGCCATACAGTGAATCGGGCACCATACGAGCGCAGAAGCACGAAGAATGTTATANTGTGGCTTTGGTGACGGGTGCAAGCTTTTTTCCGGGCCGTCCTGAGACCGCGTAGCCATGTGGTATATTTCCTGCGCTGGTGGTACCAAGCAGTACTTGAGTATCTGCAATATCGTCCCCTTTAGTGCCAACCTTTGTGTTAGCCATTTCAGTAGAACAGGTATGCTGCTCCAGGTACGGCAGCATAGAGATGCCTGGATGACGGAGCCAGTTGCTGTATCCTTGAAGGGAAACTATTCAGGTCAGGGGCTGGGGGAAGTGGTATGAAGCTGCGGAAAGTTATTTAGGTAAGTGCGCAGAATGCAATAGTCACAATTATTCATTTAAACGTCTGTATTCGGAGCCCTTTCAGTACGACGCGCAAAGGTCAGCCATGATGATGGTTGGTGCATACAATTCCTAAAAGAAAGTTTCATGCCATGACGGTGAAACATTCAATAAGCCGTTGCAGGCCTGTGCGTACTTACGCGTCGTGTCGTCTACAGTGGTGCTACAGATCGTGCGTCGCTGGCCGATGGGGAAGATCTCCAAATCGAGCAAGCGCCGATTGTTAGCGCGTTGAGGCACTCGCGTTCCGCAGCAATATCTCGGCAGTGACGCCGCTGGCAATGGGGCAATGACAATTTCCTTCTTGACCTTGCTTAAGGTGTTTGCGGAACCGATGTGTGTTTGTTCATTATTGCTCACGTGTATTGATGGGGAATGCATGTTTGTGTGTGGTTTCAAATGCGTCGGGGTTGGAGACCATAGCGTTTCGCACGTCTCCACTTGCGTCTTCGTGAAGAGAGTAGGCCTTTGGGAGATGACAATTATGTGNATAGCGTTTCGCACGTCTCCACTTGCGTCTTCGTGAAGAGAGTAGGCCTTTGGGAGATGACAATTATGTGGCGCTGGCTGGGAGGTAGTGCCGTAGTTCGTTATCGTGAAGTCATAGGACAACGCTGGGTATTGGTTTAGGCGCACTTGAATAGTTGTGTGGTGTTTACTATTTGCATGCGAATTACACCAACGACGTCGTCTATAATCAATTCCACAGACGCACCGCGAAGGCGCGTGCTGGCACCGTTCGTTGCAGAACGCTCCTTCGCTTTGACTGGGTTTAAATAGGTTTTGTTCTGTATATTTGTGTGCAAGGTGAGTCGGCCGCCTTTGATTGCATTAATGTGCCCCCGCTGGAAGTACTAATGAACAGTGTCACTTGAAGCCCCCGCAGGAGTCCAGCAGCAAATCGTGGTTCCAGCGGTTTCTAGATGCAATAGACTCCCACTGCACTGCAAGAACACATCGCTCTTTTGCCCATTGGCCTTTTGCTGTATGATTGTGTGCATTGCCATGGCCGGATGAGCACTGGTGGCAAGTGAACGTGCTACACGAATCGTTGGCCGGCGGATAGTAAGGGTTGCGTGGTTGGCTTCAGCAATGCCGAAATGCTTTCGTTGGGTGTTGGGCGTGCACAGCGTGTGATTGAGCATCGCTGTAGTTCGCGTAGCACTAAGTGTCAGTGCCTGCATGCGAGGATTGCTGTCCATTAGATATGTTTGCCCCGGGATGCGTGCGGCTGTTGGTGGACTCGCAGTTCTCGCCATTGTAAATCGTGGCTGTCGCTTTGGCAACTTTTGGCAGCAGAGGCTGTATGCTTTGGATTGGTGTTGGACAAACCACAGAAATTGAAAGTTAGATTGCACTACACTTTATCCTTGCACACTTCAGCTCGTGCGCCAGTGGGAGGTGAAGGAGGAGCTTACATCGTGCCGTGGCTTATGCTGAGCACGCGCAGTTCGATTTCCACGAAGAAACCGTGTTAGATGCACAACACCATTTGATGGCGTCGAACGAAGTGTTGTGAGGTCCATTGATCTGCGTGGCTCGCTCGGTTGCCTGGAAGTATTCCCTGTAACGAAATATAGGTCATGTTGTGCATGATACGCTGCTGTTGGCAGAAGACCATATGCTTGATGCACACACGATAGAACGGCTGTATGTTGCTTGGGCGCTCTCAAGCTTCAGTAGTGTGCGGTACGTCTGCCTCTGAGTGTCTGCGTTTGTGTTGCTGCTTCTATCAAAGTTACAAATCCTGCCTGGCTGGCACTGGATGTTAGAATAGGGTGGCGGGCAGCGAATTGGTATGCGGCCTTGCATTGTTACACTTGAAGAGTTAATGTATATATCGGTCCAGTGCAGCTGAGCCCTCGGTCTAGCGTAAATGAGAGGGCAGGGCTTGAGGACTTGGTGAGTGATCTTGAGCCAGCTCGTTGTTACGGGAAACTGTCATATGCTACTGTTTGGACTAGCATTATTCCGTTTGATCGCAAGCACTGCTTGGATCAGCTAGAAGTGCCTAGCGCGGTTGTCAATAGGGTTACTAGGCTTTGCTTACTGTTTCTTGTTTCTTGCGACAGTTCGTGCGTTGCTGACGCGGGGGCGCACTAGTTGTGTCTGTTATATATGTCGGTTAACTGAGTTGCAACATTGAGGAAACTATCAAGCCCAATTAAGGAGGATTAGCACCGTTGCACGGGATGAGCCATAAGTGTACTTACAAACGGCTGACTTCTGTGTGCTATAGTCTTCATATGCACTGTCGCTTCGCGGTTCGCGGGGGTCGCCCCGCGGTTTCCTGGTGCAGCCGAGCTTGTTATATTCGCAGCTAGACAGCCTTTTTTTGTCTTCGCATCGCGGTTGCCGTCTCTTCAGTCATTCTTTCCCATATGGTTGCCGTGTAGCGATTGCCGTGGCTTGGAAATATCGGTTTTTCAGCGCTAACAAAGTGTCGTGGCGCGGTGTTGTGTTGCAAAGATAGAATGCTGGTGCTTGCTATACCTGGACTTCAAGATGCAATTGTGTTTTGCGGATGACTTTCCACGTTGGGTTCTGTACACGTCTTCCGCTTGTCTCGGATCCTTAACCTTTGAGGTGTGTGCTATTTGTTTGATGCACTGTAGATGCTGTGAAGGCGTGCAGAGGATGGTTGTGATGCTATCTGGCTTTTGGAGCCAACCCGACACGTTTGTTCTACAGCTCCGCAACATATTTGTGACATTCGATTGTCTGGCGCGGTTGTGGTGTCCCGACATTTGCGGGCGAATATCGCGTGGGTCGGTTGCAGGAGCTCGTCATTCATTTGACACAAGTTGGTTTGGAGTTTCGTAAGGCAAAAACATAAGGCAAAAACATGGCGAGATATGCAGCTGCTTGTGCTTCCATCGTGTGGAGGGGGGGGAGCGGGGGGGCGGTGCGCTGCTGGCAGTGCAGTATATACCAGGTAGCGCGAGGTTCAGGGAAAGTTTCGTCACTGAACATTAGGGAGCATGCTGCGTATGGATTGGTCAAGCTTGTGTGTTGTTGATGTTGGAGCATTGATGCGCATTGGGAAGCTGGCGGCGACAGGACATGGTGGCGGGGTGGCTGTAGAATATTGGAGGCTGTGGACTACGGAATGCTGGCTTGAGACGTATTACAGTGAACTACAGGCACGACCGTGCTTGGGTAGCAAGTAAATGGCTCGCTAGTTGAGCAGTGTAGCCTAAGTCCCGTCAATGCAATGTACGGTAAGTGTACTACCAGCAAGGAGAAGCAAATTCGGGGAATAAATTCATTTTATGATGCTCTGCCTTTGGCTTCGCAGAAGCTGGCATGAAACTCAGGGTGTTCAGCGTGCTTGATAGTTCGTTCTGTTGGTGGGTTGCTTAGCAATTGGACGGTTATGATTGAGTTGGCAGGGTCGGGCGCGGGAAAGGGGTGTCGGCTTAGCAGGACTTCGCATTCGCGTGAAGGTGCGGC
>NW_013571798.1:5112-6066 GCF_000499745.2 Eimeria mitis
GTTGTTATCCGTAGGACTGTTGCTTTTTTCCACTGGGGTGTGGCTAGGAATTTTGCCCATGCTCAAAGCATGTCTCCAGAAGATTGCGCATCCGATGCTTCAATGCGACAGCGTCAGTGTACGAGTACATGGCTAGGTTGGTGTTTAGAGCCCGTTATCGTGTAAATGATACCTGCGCGGTAGGCACACATTTTCTAGCCTGGCCGTCCTTTAGCACTTACGTGCTTGGTAACTTCAGCGGCAGTGAGAATTGCTTTACGTGCCCGTGAGTCCCCTAGGGCGGTCTGATCAGCAGTTTGAGTTAATCATTAAGCGTTGTGACGGTACTCACATGTTGCAATGGAAGAGTGTGAAGGGTGAATTTGGATCAAGTATTTGCGGGCTCAAACGTTCGCTTTGCTTGTAGCACCTGAGTACGTCAATGCGTTGCATCTCATTCATTTGCCGAACCGGAACTTCGAAGAGCAAATATGCTCTGTAGAGACGCTGTTTTTGCCTCCCCGCATATTCATGAATTGCTGCATCACTCTGGCCCGCCCAGCTACTTTGGTACAAGGGTCCGTGGAGGTATGCAGTGCTGCAGCGATTTTCTATTGCCCAGTAGGCAGGCTTTACAAAGTGGATCCGCAGTGTCCGTGAGGTTGCCTACATGAGGGGGCTCGGGTTGGGCAGGCTGGTCTACTGGGACAGAGCATGCACCTTACGCTTAGCCACATCAATAGCAGTACGTGACTGGCTTAGAATCTGGCCAGTGAGGGGGCAGTGGGCACGGCATGGGGCTTGAACATATCAGACGGGCTTGGCCCGATCCCTTCTTACTCACCGGTGCAAATTGCCGCCGTTCGCGCTGAAAGCTACTTCATAGCGAGCACGTTCGCTCGCGCGCAGTGGATATGGCACCGATACGCCATGGTATGGTACACTGAGTGTCTCACGCGCTCGTGCTGCAGCTGG
>NW_013571799.1:0-221 GCF_000499745.2 Eimeria mitis
ATATAAAAAAAAATATATATATATATATATATATATATATATATATATATATATATATATGTATATATGTATGTGTGTATGTCTATATATATATGGCCCCTAGGGTCCCGGGGGCCCCAGAGGGGCCCCCTTTCCCGGGTTCCCCGCCGGGGGTGTCCCTGGGGTCCCCTAGGGGCCCTACCGCATGGGGGCCCCCCCGCGGGGCCCCCCCGGGGCCCCCC
>NW_013571799.1:327-632 GCF_000499745.2 Eimeria mitis
GGGAGAGGGCGACGGTGGTGAGGCCCTCAGAGCCCGCAGCTAGCAGCAGCAGTGAAGACAGAGAAGAGAGAGAGACTAGCTCCATGTTTACCCTGCAGACAATATATATTTATATTTATTTACATTTATTTATTTATGTATATTTATATTTATTTATTTATTTATATATATATTTATTTATTTATTTATATGTATATTTATTTATTTGTGGATTTATATAGTTATAGCAGTGAAGACAGAGCAGACAGAGATACTAACTCCATGCTTACCCTGCAGACAATATATATATACATATATATATATAT
>NW_013571799.1:782-927 GCF_000499745.2 Eimeria mitis
GTATATATATATATATATAAATATATATACATATTTATATTTATTTATGTGTTTATATGTTTTTGTATTTGTATTTATATATGTATATATATATATATACATATATATATATATATATATATATATATATATATATATATATATA
>NW_013571799.1:1011-1312 GCF_000499745.2 Eimeria mitis
GATCCAAGCAAAAAAAAAAGAAAAAGACAAAGACAAAGACAAAGACAAGGAGAATATTTTAATTGTTGTATGCATGCGCACAGAGCTGCGGGTGTCTCCTCTCCCTCTATTTCTTCTGCTGCTGCTGGGTGTGGGGTGGCTGTCTCCTTATGCAGAGCAGCAGCAACAGCAGCTGTCTCCACTGTCCCCTCCTCTACCTTCACTTGCGCGCTGCAGCAAAACAAAACACATATAGTGCTGCTGCTGCTGCTGCTGCTGCTGCTGCTGCTGCTGCTGCTGCTGCTGCTGCTGCTGCTGCTGC
>NW_013571799.1:3853-5972 GCF_000499745.2 Eimeria mitis
TGCTGTTGCTCCTGCTGCTGCTGCTGTGTCCACTGCTGCACCATCGTCTATACGCTCGCCAGCAGCAGCAGCAGCAGCAGCAGCAGCAGCAGCAGAGACCGGTAGATACGGGGGAACTGCGGGGTCTCTCCACGGTAGCTGTTGCTGTTTTTTGCTGCGTGGCCCTGCTGCTGCTGCTGCTGCTGCTGCTGCTGTTGCTGCTGCTGCTGCTGCTGGTTCGGGGTGCTGCTGCTGCTGGCTGCTGCTGCAGCTGAGCGCAGTGAAGCAGACATCGGGGCAGCTGTATAGAGACCGCCACAGGAGAGCCTGACGAAAGAAAACACAAAAACAAAAATAAATAAATAAATATATAAATAAATAAATAAATATATAAATAAATAAATAAATAAGTAAATAAAACAAGCAAACAAACCACAAAAAGAATAAAATCAACAAAGAAAAAACCCCTATCTAAACCCTCTCTTCTCCCCTTTTCAGGGGCCCCCAATGCTCCTCAGAAGCCCCGGGGGGCCCCCCGGGGGCCCCCCGCGGGCCCCTAGTGTGGCTCTTTGGGGGCCCCACTGGGGGCCCCTTGGGGGCCCCAGTGGATGCCCATTGGTGGCCCCAGTAGGGGCCCCCTGGGGGCCCCCAGTGGGGCCCCACTGGGGGCCCCTGGTGTGGCCCTTTGGGGGCCCCCTGGGGGCCCCTTGCTGTGTGAAGGGTGCTGTATAGTTTAAGATGAAGAGGAGAAAGGAGTGGAGAAGAGAAGAGAAGAGAAGAAGAGAGAGAAAGGTACCTGGGTATGGGGGTCTAGGGCGCATTCATGTTGCTGCTGCAGCAGCAGACACAGCCGCTCAAAAGAGAGACCCGGGAAGGGGTGCAGCGCCAGCTCCTCGAGAGCGAGAGCTCTGAGAGCTGTCTCCATGGGTGTTTACAGCTCCTGCTGCTGCTGCTGCTGCTGCTGCTGCTGCTGTTGCTGTTGCTGCTGCTGCTGCTGCTGCGGATCCATAGTCACCAGGTGTATACGCAGGTATGCCGTGCTCTGGTGTATACACACCAGCTGATCATACACCCTAACACAGGCTGGGGGCCCCTGTGAGGGGCCCCATAGACCAGTCTGTGCCAGCTGCTGCTGCTGCTGCTGCAACTGCTGCTGCTGCTGCTGCAGTTGTTGCAGCTGCTACAGGGTTTAAAAGGGTTTAATTTTAGCTTTTTTATTAAATTAATATATTTGTTAGTGCATGCAAAAGAAGAGAAAGGCTGAGTTGCTGCCTAGAAGACTCAAAGAGGGACCGGGGCGTAAGCAGCAGCAGCAGCAGCAGCAGCAGCAGATATGTATGTGTTTTTTTTTCCTTCTTCTTTTGTTTTTTATATTTCTGTTGAAATTAAAATTAATTAAATTAAATATTTATTCTTCTCTACAGAAGCTGAGAAGAGACGGACGCAACTGCTGCTGCTGCTGCTGCTGCAGCAGCCCCAGACAAACTCCAGCAGCAGCAGCAACAGCAGCAGCAGCAGCAGCAGCAGCAGCGCGGACGCTCCCGCGTTCGGCGCCCACAGAGAGTAAAAAAGAATAAAATATAAATAATTTATTTTAATTAATATTTGTTGTATATTTATATATTTATATTTTTTTTTTTTTATTTGTTAGTGTTGCTGCTCTCTAGTATATTTCTGCTGCCTTCAATCCTTCGTATGATAAATTATTATCTCAGCTTTTTTTGTTTTTTTATTTTTTTTATTTTTTTTGTTTTTTTTATTTATTATTAAAAAAAAATTTAATAATATATAAAGTGCAGTAGCAAATACAGAGAAGCTGCTGCTGCTGCTGCTGCTGCTGCTGCTGCTGCTGCTGCTAGGGTTGTATCTGTGTTTGTATATAACCATTTGCTCTCTAGCTAATTATATTTTATTTAATTATATTTTAATTTAATTATATTTTATTTAATTATATTTTATTTAAATATATTTTATTTAATTTTATATTTTTATTTGTGGTTGTTCTAAAGAAAAGAAAAGAAAAAAACAAAATGTTTTTTATAGAGATGTTTCGCGTTTTTGTTGTATAAGTATACAACATATATATATATATATATATATATATATATATATATATATATATATATATATATATATATAT
>NW_013571800.1:0-4503 GCF_000499745.2 Eimeria mitis
TGAACGATCGGCAAGTGTATATACCTAAACCTGAACCTCTACCCAAAGAGGAACCACCAACCAGCAAACCCTGCGATATACGAGCTAAAGAACTATAACGCAAACAGCCCGCAGAGCCCCCATTGCCACACCCTCTATCACCGCCACCGTCGGGGCCCTTCTCTAGCCCCCTACTGCCTGAACCCTTGCTGAAACCCTTTCTCTGTGATCCCTTTTCTATACTATTTTCTAAACCCTTCTCGTCTATAGTACCCTTGTATACTCCCCCATCTGCTTCACTCCTAGCTAAACCCTCGCCATCCTCTTCACCCTCATGCAAACCCTCGTCTGCCGCCATATGCGATGTAGACAAAACACCATCTGCTTTCTCAGATGATAAAGAAAGAGAAGGAACAGAACCAGAAACCCCAGATATGCAAGAAGAGGAGGAGGAGGAGGATGCTGCTGCTGTTGCTCTATGCAGGATCTCTCCTGCTGCGCTAGGAGGATGTCCCACTGCAGCAAGCGTTTCCGCTGCTGCTGCTGCTGCTGTTGCTGCTGCTGCTGATTCGTTCGTGCTGCATTTGCAGCAGCTCGATTGCCGGCTAGCTGCCGATCCGTCTGCTGCTGCTGTCGCTGTCGCTGCCGCTGCCGCTGCTGCAGCTGCAGCCGTAGCCGTTGCTGTTGCTGTTGCTGTTGCTGCCGTCGTCGTTGCTGGTGGTCCAGTGGTTGCTGCAGCACTGCTACTGGACTCTGCGCTCCAGGATCTTTGCCGAAACCTCGACGGCGGCGTTTGCTGTTCGTGTTTCTGCTGCCCCGTGAAGGTAGCAGCAGCAGCTGCTGCTGCTGCCATATCCCTTACAGCAGCTGCAGCACAAGCAGCAGCAGCAGCAGAAGCTGCTGCTGCAGCAGCAGCAGTAGAAGCTGAAACATTTCCAAATGCAGGTTCACTTTGTCTTTCTCTCCGTCTCCGAAGCAAAACCTCACGGGGTGGGCNGAAACATTTCCAAATGCAGGTTCACTTTGTCTTTCTCTCCGTCTCCGAAGCAAAACCTCACGGGGTGGGCCCTGGGGAGAGGCAGCAGGGGAGCAGCAGCAGAAGCTCTTGACGCCGCCAGCACTTGTATCTGTTGCTGCTGCTGCTGCTGCTTTGTGTGTGTCAGGGGTAAGCCAGGAGTGGCAGCAACGATGAGGGGGAGGAGAAGAAGATGCTATGCGGCGAACAGCAGCGGCGTTGTCTGCTGCAGCCCCCATACACTCTCCCTCTGTTGCTGCCTGTTCAGCAGCAGCATCAGCAGCTTTTGCTGCTGCTTGTGAATGTGTTTGTGAGTCTGCAGAAACCGACGACGCTGCAGCTATGCCTGTACCTGCTGCTGCTGCTGCTGCTGCTGCTGCAGCTGCTGCAGCTGCTGCTGTGTTGGCGGGCACAGCCTGCTGCGCTTGTGTTTCTCTCTGCCCCCACCCCCACGGCGGTCGCTGCGCAGCCAGTGCAGGGGGAACGAAGCAGTCGATGCCTCTGCGCCTTCTCGAGAGAAGCCGCCGCCTTTTTACAGGGGGAGGGGGCCAGGGCCGTGCATGCAGACAGAATACAGAAGGTAGAAGAGGCAGCAGCAAAGGAGGAACCACTGGGGGTTCTGCTGCTCCCTCTGTGCTGCTACTCCACCAGCTGCTATCCTCTGCTGCTTCTGCTGCTGCTGCTGCTGCACGCGCCCGCCATCCAATTACATCATTCGACTCAGTACACCAACCAGGAGAACCTGCGCAGCTCTCCTGCTGCTGTTGCTGCTGCTGCTGTTGCTGCTGCTGCTGCTGCTGCTGCTGGTGCTGCTGTTGCTGTGGTTCCCCTTGTTGCTGCAGCTGCTCCTGCTGATGAGGCATCTGCCGCGCAGCGGAAGCAGCAGAAGCAAGCCGCCTGAAACGACGTTTAGGTTGCCGCATATCCGGTGGTTGTGTGTTGGGGTGTACGTACACCTCAGGCTGGCTCTGCGGGGGCCGCTGGGTGCTGCGCAGCCCCCCCCCAGTACTGTGAGCCCCCGCAGCTCTCTGGGGGGGAGGAGGAGGAGGGGTGTAAGCTGCTGCTAGGGTGCGCTTGTTGCTGCTCCTGCCTCTGCCTCTGCCTCTGCTTTCAGCCGCCCAGGGTCTTCTGTTGTTTTTAAGAGAGAGGAGACAAACAGAACAAAGAAAGCTGCCGCCAACAGAAGAAAAAGGAGATAAACATAAAACACAACTCGTACGTAAAGATACTGAACCCTCTCTATCACGCCGTTGATGCCGCTCCTCACCAGCCACCGCCGGGGCCCCTATACACCGCCCAGGGGCCCCCAGGGGGCCCCCACCAGCTTTCTTAGAAAATATACTACTGCTGCGGCTGCTTCTACCGCTGCTGCTGTTGCTGTTGCTGCTGCTGCTGCTGTTGTCGATGGTGCTCGCTGTCGTGCTGCTTGTGGTGCTGCAGGTCGTAGATGTCTCGAATGCATCGACGGAAACTGCTGCTGCTGCTGCTGCTGCTGCTGCTGCTGCTGCTGCTGTTGCTGCTGCTGTTGTGTCTGTTTTTGCTGCTGCTTTTGCACCGCCCGAATATCCCTCAGGCTCTCCCTCTTCTGCAGCCGGACAACAAGGCACTCCAGCGGAGTCCGACGCAGCAGCAGCAGCAGCAGCAGCAGCAGCAGCAGCAGGAGAAGCAGCAGCAGCAGCAGCGCGGCCCCTCGTGGGGTTTGTTGCGGAGCCAAATGCAGGCTGCTGCGGGGCACTGGGCTTGCTGCCGGTCAAGGGAGAGGTGCTGGCTGCATGCAGCCCCAAAGCGAACACTCCACCAACCAGCCGCTTCGGATCAGCAGCAATCCAGCGGGCGAGGATACTCTCAGGGGTTGCAGCGTGGGGGGGCTTACGCCGGGGGTCTATATCTGCCCCTTGTTTGTTAGCTGCTAGCTGCAGCAGCAGCTGCTTCTGCAGCAGCCTCAACAGCCGCCTGCGGGGAGCTGAGAGAGCTTGGGCTGCCCCGGGGTTCGGGGTCACCCAGGGAGGTGTATATACACCGCAATGCAACGGCGCCTTCACAGGAGGCACCTCTGCCTCCTGTACAGCCGCCAGAGCCTCACCTGCAGGCCGCTCAGAGCCCACCATCATACACAGGCAAGCACCCCACCCACAAGCCTAACTGCAGCCGCACACACCCAGGCGGTCTGCGCATACAGAGAGAGCAGCAGCAGCAGCTCCGCCTCCACCACCGCCAGCGACAGCAGCAGCGACAGCAGCAGCACCAGAGGAGGCAGCTGGGCTGCTGCTGCTGCTGCTGCTGCTGCTGCTGCTGCTGCTGCAGCCCTTGTAGGTAGGGGTCTAGGGCTCTGGGGCCCCGCCCGAATCCTATGACTCTGCTACCAGTTGTGAGGATTTATATACACCCCCAGCAGCCTCTGTTTCTCTCATTTATCTCTGAATATAAAGGCTGCCCGTCGACAGGGTACATGCATAGAATTGGTGCAGACGGGGGGGAGGGCCCCACAGGCCGACTTGAACGTTCAGAAAGAAACTGGAGAGGAAACAGAGAAAAAAAGAAGCAGCTGGGGTGTATATACAGCCGAAGAAGGAGAGAGAAAGATGCACGGTTCTAGCATTGAGATGCCGCTGCAGCTGAGCGGAAAGCCAGTAGCGGGGGGGGGGGGGGCNGGGGGGGGGGGGGGGGCCCGGTATCCCTTATATAGGGGTGAGAAAAGGACCTCCCACCAACAAATAAACCACAAAAAATATAATTTAGAGAAAAAAAAAGACAAAAATATACAAATGTTGCTATCCACCACCTATACTCACTCACTCTACACACACAGGCCCCACCCAACCAATACAACACCTACCGCAAGCCCCAGCCTCTCTCTCACGAAACATGAAACATGAAACCATTCAGAGCAACATTTTGTTTTATCTTGACTCTATAAAAAATATTTAATTTAATTTTAATTATATTATGAAGCTTTCTCGCTCTTTTCTCTACAGAGAAAGAATCCATGTCTAGCACCATACACGTATACCACCAGCACCAGGCGTGTTGTATACACACACACATATATACATATATATATATATATATATATATATATATATATATATATATATATATATATATATATATATATATACTTCTGGGCTCCATACGTACTAAATAAATAAATTAAATAAAAATATTTCAAGTTTCTTAGTAATATATATAAACTAAGTAATTTGAAATAGTTTTATTTAATTAAATAAATTAAATAAAATTATTTCAGGTTTTTTAGTTATAGAGATACACGTAAGAAAGATAAACTTGCAATGAACAGTAAGAGGGTGATGATGCTAGCTGGCTACTATGTAGAAGCATCATACGTACTGTTGTTTACTACGGAAACTAAATTCTTATAAACTTATAATATATATATATATATATAATATATATATATATATTATATATATATATATTATATATATATATATATAAATATAAATATATAAACTCTTGCTGTTTCTGGTGGGTGTTGCTCTCATACTATA
>NW_013571800.1:4603-5688 GCF_000499745.2 Eimeria mitis
AATATAAATATATAAACTCTTGCTGTTTCTGGTGGGTGTTGCTCTCATACTATACGCTAGACAGGCCACGGTGATCCCTGGTTCAGCTCTCTCTCTCCCCCAGGATGCCAGCACCTCTGCTTATAGTTTATATAAAAAATAAATAAATTAAATTATATTTTTTTTTAATTATTAAAAATACAAAAACATTTATTTTCTTTTAAAATGCATCGTCTTCGTGGGTTGCTTTCACTTTTTTTTTTTTTTTTTTTTTTTTTTTTTTTTTTTTTTTTTTTTTTTTTTTTTTTTTTTT
Organism: Eimeria mitis; assembly: GCF_000499745.2. Taxonomy (NCBI): domain Eukaryota; phylum Apicomplexa; class Conoidasida; order Eucoccidiorida; family Eimeriidae; genus Eimeria; species Eimeria mitis. Next base: position 4,896 of record NW_013571800.1, read on the forward strand.
TTTTTTTTTTTTTTACCTGCAACGAATACACTCTAGCTTGAATACTGTATCTCCTGTCGTCATCTCCTCACTAAGAAATATAATATAAATATTATTTCACTGTAGTGCTCCAGCACCACAATATATTGTACAAGCATTAAAGGGGGCAAACAAACAGCTTAAGAAAAGGATGAGAAACCTCTCAATACGAAAGGAGAGACTGAAACGTAAATATAATATTTTAAATATTTTGAGTTTGCTGCTGCGTCCTGCAGCAGCAACAAAAGCAGCAGCAGCAGGCGCACCAGCAGCAGCTGCAACAGCAACTACAGCAGCAGCAACAGACAGCAGCAACCAGAGCAGCAGGTGGCCTGACTATAACAGGTGCAGCATCAACAGACCCAGCAGCAAGAAACGCAGCAACAGCAAACTCAAAAGCAAGAAGAGAAGCAGCAGCAGGAACAGCAGCAGAGCATCTACCCTCTGCAGCAGATACTGCATCAGTTTGTATCTCAAAAAAAAACAACAGCAGCAGCAGCAGCAGCAGCAGCAGTTCCCGCTGCAGCAGCAAGAAGCAACAGCAGCAGCAACGGCTCTAGCACGAAACCTTGTTCGAGGTGTATAGACAGCCAAAACACTTAATATAAATATAAAAAATATTCAAAGAGGCAGATGAGCTCCTCTACCACAGCCACTGGGGGCGGGGGAGCTGCTGCAGCTCGTGCTGCGCGGCGCCCGCATATGCATACACAACCAAACCCCTTCTGCTGCATGCACTAACACTAAAGAAAAAAAAAAAAAAAAAAAAAAAAAA
>NW_013571800.1:5872-6062 GCF_000499745.2 Eimeria mitis
TTTTCATAGATAGCTTGTATAGAAGCAGAAATATACGGAGGAGAAATTCACACAGATCGTGCTACACTGCTATTCAACCCTCTCACTCTAAACCCTAAACCCTAAACCCTAATATATATATTCTCTGTATCTATATATATATATATATATATATATATATATATATATATATATATATATATATATATAT
>NW_013571801.1:0-296 GCF_000499745.2 Eimeria mitis
TAGTAAGTGCAACGCCTGAACGCGTTGCTCATCGTCTGTTATCCGAGCTCAACGATTCACGAAAAAGGGTCATTGGTAGTGCAACATGGTAAGCATGGGACAGCAGCGCGCCTGCCGGCGACCTGCACTCATGTGATGCGTCAAACATGTCTGGAACGCTTTAGAGTGTCGTCAGAACCCTAACACGACGCGATTCAACAGGGGCGCCCAATGCAGTCAGCTGCATTGAGTGTGTATTAAGCTTGCTCTTGGTTCTGTTACCTTGGTTGACTTTAGCTGCTTCTTCGTATCGGCGA
>NW_013571801.1:489-2462 GCF_000499745.2 Eimeria mitis
CGTGTTCGAAGTGTTTGGCTGCAAGCCTAGACGGGTGCGTGCTTGCATGCAGATTCACGGAGTTCCGGTGTGGGGCGTGATATCTCGTTTTGCTTTTACCGTGCTCGTGTTTGGTGTTTACAGTGGCGAAATGCTTTGGCGTTGCGATACGCGCTTGTGAGACAGAGCCTGACGCTAGGACCGATCTCAGCGAACTAGTGGGAGTTTATGTGCAGCGCACCCGGTATTAGGAGGCAGCAGCGACTAGGCAACGATTTGTGTCAAACGCATAGCAGCATTGGCTATCCGGCAGGTTAGTTATGATGGTGGTTGCCCTACGTAGGAAGAGAGCTGGGCCAGTAGAAATTAACAATAGCGAGGACAGTGCAGCGCACTCTGCAGCTATTGCGCAACACGAAAACGGTACCGGAACTCTATGCGGCTAGTTGCGGTTCGCAGAAAGCATTCAATCAGTCTTGTATTCGAATTGCAGTAAAGTTGGGATCGCCTCAAGGACATTATGTCGGGATGTTTACTTAATGGCAGGTATACACTTCGGCACAGTGGACACGTGAAAAATGGAAGCGGTTCTGCAAAACACCCTAAGTCTGCATGCACCTGACATTGCAAGCCGTGCCTCTGTGCTATGTTAAGCCGTTTCTGGTATTGCAATGGGGCGCCGCTTTTCTCAGAAAGTACCTTGTCAAAGGCAAACGCATTCGGTTTACGCAGTCACCGTACTGCCAGGTTTGAAGCTGTTTGATGGCAGACATGGATGAGTGTGTACATGCGTCAAGCTTCATGGAGTGGCTATGCGAGAAGGTTTGGAAGCTGGTCCTGCCTTGGTCGTGCTCTTCTTCGGAATGTGGTGTGGCAATGTGGCTCGGAGTAGCCGTTTGCCCTTGTGAGACAGAATATGAGATCGCAAGCGACGGCGGCAAGTTCGTGGCGTCGGGTGTGGGCAGGGCAATAAGTGCTAGACATCAACATTGAGTCTGCAGTAATTTTTGTCGAACGCTGAGTAGTAATGACGCTGACGTGCAGTTGCGTCCCGTATGATGGCATTCGCCCCGCGAGAATATATCAGCGTCCGCGAACCGCGGCCGACACACGTTTGTGATTGCTAGTGGGTCTTGCAGGGAAGCATGCGAAGCGTGTAGTTTACTTTGTGTTTATCGAGTAACGCACAAGAAGGCGCGAAGCGTGGTGCAGGAGGAGAGTTCTGGTTTGCCGTGATTCGTTAACCTGTTTGTGGTTGGGGCAGGGCGCAGGTTATGAATGCATGTCTGCCTTTTGCCCAAGTTCGGCACCGTCTGTACGCATGTCGATAACACTTCAGCATAGGACGGGGAGGCAAGCACGAAGCAGCCCCCCAGTGCCGTCCGCCGGGATGGCATCCAACAGCTACCCCGCGTCCAGCCCGCTTTATGGTTGCGCAGTTAGTGTTAGGCTTACGTTTTGTTTGTGTGCCCTGGTTGAGTTCACTTGCTTGTGCCGATGGGAGCGTCTGCAGCATCTTCGCCAGAGAAAACGCGGCAGGCATGTGTGAGCACCGTGGTGCTTGCAGGTTGCGTGCATGCGACAACTGCGGTGTGCCGAAGCTTTTTCTAGCGTTGCGGTCGTGCCGTGTATTGGCCAGCAAGTGTGCACACGGCATTAGTCACTGTTGCAACGATGCGTAGCCCCCATCAATCAGACTAGCTTGTAGGGCTCATGCAGTTTTCAAGCCAACTCATTTTCTCGGAGCTGTTAAGGATACCGTCATATTTTAGCTTGTAGGGGGTGCACCGGTGCATGCGAAGATATGTATGATGTTAGAAGGTGAGACGAAGAAGGATTTTTTTCGGCTTCTATCGTGCTCCTGTTAATCAGCATCTGCTGGGACGACGTCTTCTGGCACTGCGATATGCGTCTGGAGAGCAGAATCTGGCATGACAAACGGTCTCCGTGAACTTGTGACGCAACGCGTGTACAATGGAAGACATGAGAGGAGA
>NW_013571801.1:2540-3090 GCF_000499745.2 Eimeria mitis
ATGGCAGCTGGTCTGCGCAGAATGGGAATGACACAGGGCTAGATGCAGGCGATATACTTCTGTTAGGGCTAATGATGCTTAGACGAACGCACGCGCAACCCCTGGCTCACTGCGTACCGACCGAGTAACAGAAGCAAACAGGAAACGTGGTGCGCCCGAGTGTCTTTGTAGTTTACGAGATTCACCGAGCTGTTTGGAGTTTGGGGTAGTAGCAGTTTATGAATGTGCTGCTGACTCTCTTTCGCCTGGAGTCGCCACCATGTGGCAAAGTATCCGTAGCACTTCAGCATAGTATACAGAGGCACACAGGAAGCAGACTGTCGGTCTGCAGGCCCGTGATGCATCAAGTACGCCTTGACCATTTTCGATTCTCGCTGGTCTTCCAAAAAACGGATTTGGACATTTGCGACCGATGCAGCGTGTTGCACCCTTTTGCAGTTGATGTTAGGTTTGTTCCCGGTTGGCTTGCTTTTATTGAACTCCGCTGCGCTTGCTGATAGGACGATATGCAGTATTCGTGGGAGGGCTAGCGGATCTGCAGGTGTGAGGA
>NW_013571801.1:3190-4115 GCF_000499745.2 Eimeria mitis
CGTGCTCGTGCGAGCATCTGTTTCCACGGTGTGTTCCACGGTGTGTTGAGGTGTCCTCGAGTGTTCCGATAGCGTGCGCCTTTGCCCAGGAAGTATGGCGTTCGGGGAGCCGCGTCAGCGCGAGTCTGTTATGGATATGGTTGGGTGTCAAGTCGTTCGACGCGAGGTATGGATATGTGTGTGCGTGCATAATGTTTCTGGGAGTTGAAGTATAAGCAAAAGCGGGAACGCTTCCTTCTTTGACACTGCTCGCCTTTGGTATTCACTGGGGCTGGATACTTCGACGCTGCGGTGTGCGTTTCCGAGCTAGCTAGGGTCGGACCTTACAAAGGATCGCAGTGTGTTGGTGGAGCAGTCAATGCGTTCAACGCGGTCGTGCTAGGAGCAGCCCCTACTAGGCAGTGACTCGTACCCAGCGCTTAGCAGTGTTAACGGCAATTGACGTCGTGCAGGATGTCGCGCATGGTTTATGTAGTGTGCGGATAACGGGATCAGTGTGATGACGGTCGTGGCCGAGACACTAGTGTTGATAGTCATGGCGCCTTCACGAATGCCCGTTGATTTCGTGGCTCATTGCGTGCCTGACGGGTAGCGCGGACAAACGAAGTACAGCTCATACAGGCGGTTGTTTCTGTTTTGGTTAGATTTGTTAAGTTGTTGGGGGTTTGGCGTTGGCGAACGCGAATGAGTGTGTCGCTAACCTGCCTCCGTCTTCATGAGTTTTGCATTGCATTCCAAGGGGTGCACAGCACTCCAACCTAGTAGACAGAGGCAAACAAGAATCAGGCCGAAGTCGGAATGAACATGATGCATCAAACACAAGCTGGGCATGTTCGATTCTCATTATTTTTCCAGTGAGACCTGATACAACAGAGGTGCCCCATGTGTCGCCACCCGCACTGTCTTGCAATTCGGATTAGGTTTG
>NW_013571801.1:4215-5684 GCF_000499745.2 Eimeria mitis
TGCTTGGATTGGTTGACTTGTGCTGCGTGTGGCGGCAGGGCGCATCTGCAGGATGCCGTGGAGAGTTAGGGGATTTGCATGTGTGGGTTTCTTGGGATTTGGAGTTTGCGCGTGTGCGTCTTCCTCTGCGATGAGGCGAAACCTCTGGTGTTGCCATTGTTCACTTTTGGACAGGACGTATGCCTATGAAAATGAGCCAGTTGCGATGGTGAGAACTGCGCATCAGTTAGATCAGTTCGCCGCAAGTGTGAAACACGTTAAGCTTATTCAGTGTTTCGGGGCGGTTATGGATACTGTAACGTATCAGCTTGTATGCGACGAGGCAGGGATGTAGAGTTGCATGCGTGGAGATGCATTATGGGTGTGCATGCCGTTGGAGTGTGAAATGTCGTGGGAGCTTGTTTGGGCTTTACCGTGCTGTTCTTTAGCATGTACTCTGTATGAATGGTGTGACGCTGCGGCAGGCCTCCGAAAAAGAGTCTGGCACTACAGCCACTAAGCACTACTGGCACTAAGGAGCTTTGTGCAACAGTGCACGTGCAGTGCAATACGTACGTGCATTTGTATTAAGAGGCAGCAGCGCCTAAGCAGCGACGTGTGCCAACCGTCTAGTACTGTTGACTCCCAGTCCGCTCATGTCGAATATGGAGGAACACGTTTCGCCAGCAACAGGAGTAGCGCAGGGCCGGCAGAGGTGCACCCGGTAGTGCAATTGCTCATGGCTGTTGGACAAAAGCGCGCGGCTTTAGTGGAACATCGTGTGCCAATCAAGCAATCTACAAGGCAGCTGAGGGCGTGCTGCCAGATGGTTCTGGTTTGGTTACTTGTTAGGCTGACATGCGTTCGTAGTAGGTGCAACGTTTGAACGCGTTGTTCATTGTCTGTCATCGGATTTCAACAATTCACGAAAAAGGGGCCCTGGCAGTGCAACATGGTATTCATGGGAAAGCAGGACTCAGGCCGTCACCCTGCATTCACGTGATGCGTCAAACATGTCTTGAACGCTTTAGATTCTCGTAAGACCCCTAACACGACGAGATTCAACGGCGGCGCCCAATGCAGTCAGCTGCATTGAGTGTGTATTAAGCTTGCACTTGGTTCTGTTGCATTCGTTGACTTTAGCTGCTTCCTCTTATCGGCATATTCGCAGTATTACGGAGAGAGGTACGGATGTTGCACGCGTAAGGGCCGTCGGGTTATGCAGTTCACGTGGGCGCGCTTACAGCCGCAGTGTGGCAAGGCCTCCTCTCACATACACTCTGCCGATTCGCCCAGGAAGTACTCTATCCCGGACAACTGCAGGTGTTCTCCCCGGCTATGGTGTTGTTAGTGTTCGAAATGTTTGTCTGCAAGCCTGGGCGCGTGCGTGCTTGCATGCAGATTCGTGGAGGTCCGGTGCGGGGCGTGGTAGCTCGTTTTGCTTTTACCGTGCTTGTATTTGGTGTTTGCATGGGGCGACATGCTTTGAC
>NW_013571801.1:5784-6793 GCF_000499745.2 Eimeria mitis
GCTGGTGAGACAGCGCCTGACGCGAGGAGCGACCTCAGCGAACTAGTGGGAGTGCACCTGCAGCGCACCCTGTGTTAGGAGGCAACAGCGACTAGGCAACGATTTGCGTCAAACGCTTAGCAGCGTTGGGTATCCGGCCGGTTAGTTTTGATGCATTCCCGCCAGTGTAGGAGGGGAGCGGGGCCTGTAGAAAATAGCAATAGCGAGGACCCCGCAGCGCACTTTGTAGCTATTGCGCAACACGAAAACGGCACCGGAACGCCATGCGGCTAATTGTTGTTCGCAGGAAGCATTTAATCTGTCTTGTATTCGAATAGAGGTAACGTTGGGAATGCCTCATCACGGACGTTATTCCGGGCTGTTCACCTGACGGCGTGTATACACACACGTGTTCACAGTGGACACGTGAAAAATGAAAGGGGGTCTGCAAAACACCCTATGTCTGCATGCACCTGACGTTGCAAGCTCGTGCCTCCGTGGTGTGGCAAAGGCTTCTCTGGCGTTACAATTGGGCGCCGTTTGTTCCAGGAACTACTGTCTCAATAGCAAACAAGTTTGCTCTACGCAGGCATGGTGCTGTGAGGTTTGAAGTTGTTTGATGTCAGACATGGATGGCTGTGTGCAAGCGTTCAGATTCTTGGCGTGGCTATGTAAGAAGGTTTGGAAGCTCGTCATGCCTTGATCGTGCTCCTCTTCGGATTATACAGGAGCAGGGCAGTGCAACAGCGTAGGAATCGGAATATATGGCATAGGCCGTCGACCTGCAATCGTGTGATGCGTCAAGCATGTCTTGAACGCGTTAGATTCTCGTCAGACCCCTAACACGGCGCGATACAACAGGGACGCCCAATGCAGTCAGCTGCATTGAGTGTGTATTGAGCATGTTCTTGGTTCCCTTGCCTTGGTTCACCTTAGCTGCTGCTGCTGATCGGCGCATTTGCAGTATTACGGAGAGAGGTACGGATGTTGCACGCGTAAGGGCCGTCGGGTTATGCAGTTCACGTGGGCG
>NW_013571801.1:7163-10618 GCF_000499745.2 Eimeria mitis
CTAGTTATGATGGTAGTTGTCCTATGCAGGAAGGGACCGGGGACTGTAGAAAATTGCAATGGCGAGGGCCCTGCAGCGCAGTTTGTAGCTATTGAGCAACACGAAAACGGCACTGGAACGCCATGCGGCTAATTGCGGTTCGCAGGAAGCATTCAATCAGTCTTGTATTCGAATAGCGGTACCGTTGGGATTGCCTCACGGACATTACTCCGGGCCGCTCACCTGACGGCAGGTATACACTTCTGCACAGTGGACACGTGAAAAATGAAAGGGGGTCTGCAAAACACGCAATGTCTGTATGCGGCTGAGGTTGCAAGGCCGTGCCTCCGTCGTGTTGCAAAACCGTTTCTGCCGTTACAATGGGGAGCCGCTTTTCTCAGAAAGTACTCCGTCAAAGGCAAACGCATTCGTTTTACGCAGGCACGGTACTGTGGTGTTTGAGGCTGTTTGATTGCAGACATGGATTGGTGTGTCCAGGCTTTCAGATTCATGGAGTGACTATGCGAGAAGGTTTGGAAGCTGGTCCTGCCTTGGCGGTGCTCTTCTTCGGTATGTACTGGGGCGGGATGATTCGGTGTTGCAGTATGTGCTTGTGAGACAGAATCTGGGATCGCAAACGACCGCCGCAAGTTCGTGTCGTCAGATGTGGGCAGGGCAATAAGTGCTAGACATCAGCGTTGAGTCTGCAGTAATTTTTGTCGAACGCTGAGTAGTAATGACGGTGACGGGCAGTTTCGTCCCGTATGATGGCATTCGCCCCGCGAGAATATATCAGCGTCCGCGAGCCGCGGCCGACACACGTTTGTGATGGCTAGTGGGTCTTGCACGGAAGCATGCGAAGCCTGCAATTTATTTTGTGTTTATCGAGTAACACACAAGAAGGCGCGAAGGGAGGTGCGGGAGGAGAGTTCTGGTTTGCCGAGATTCGCTAACCTGTTTTTGGTTGGGGCACGGTGCAGGTTACGAATGTGTGTCTGTCGTTTTCCCGAGGTCGGCACCGTCTGTACGCATGTCGATAACACTTCAACATAGGACGGGGAGGCAAGCACGAAGCAGCCGCCCAGTGCCGTCCACCGGGACGGCATCTAACAGCGACCCCGCGTCCAGCCCGCTTTATGGTTTCTCAATTAGTGTTAAGCTTATCTTTTGTTTGTGTGCCCTGATTGAGTACACGTGCGGGTGCCGATGGGAGCGTCTGCAGCACCTTTGCCAGAAAAAACGCGGCAGGCATGTGTGAGCACCGTGGCGCTTGCAGGTTGCGTGCATGCGACGACTGCGGTGTGCCGACGCTTTTTCTAGCGTTGCGATCGTGCCGTGTTTTGGCCAGGAAGTGTGCACACGGCATTAGTCACAGTTGCGACGATGCGTAGCCTTCATCAATCAGACTAGTTTGTAGTGCCTCTGCAGTTTTCAAGGAAACCCGTCTTTCTGGCTAGGAACACCGTTGCTTTTCAGCTTGTAGGAGAGCAGGCATTGATATACAGGTGCATGTCTGGGTGGTTAGGAAGACAACTGGAAATTCTTCTAGTGTTTATCGTGTCGTCCCTTAACATCCGCTGGGGAGATGTCTTCTGGCGTTGCGCTATGCGTCTGGAAAGCAGAATCTGGCATGACAAACGGTCTCCGTGAACTTGTGACGCAACGCGTGTACAATGGAAGATATGGGAGAAGATCGCACTTACTAGCCAGTGACTTGTGTCGTATGCTTAGTCGAATTGGCCTCCAGTTGGGTCCACTTGCGTAGTTCATGATGGCAGTTGGTCTGCGCATAATGGGAATAACACAGGGCTAGATGCAGGCGATATACTTCTGTTAGGGCTAATGATGCTTAGACGAACGCACGCGCAACCCCTGGCTCACTGCGTACCGACCGAGTAACAGAAGCAAACAGGAAACGTGGTGCGCCCGAGTGTCTTTCTAGTTTACGAGATTCACCGAGCTGTTTGGAGTTTGGGGTAGTAGCAGTTTATGAATGTGCTGCTGATTCTCTTTCGCCTGGATTCGCCACCATGTGGCAAAGTATCCGTAGCACTTCAGCATAGTATACAGAGGCAAACAGGAAGCGGACTGTCGGTCTGCAGGCCCGTGATGCCTCACGCACGCCTTGACCATTTTCGATTCTCGCTGGTCTTCCAAAAAACGGAGTTGGACATCTGCGACCCATGCAGCGTGTTGCACCCTTTTGCAGTTGAGGTTAGGTTTGTTCTCGGTTGGCTTGCCTTTATTGAATTCCGCTGCGCTTGCTGGTAGGACGATATGCAGTATTCGGTGGAGGGCTAGCGGATCTGCAGGTGTGAGGAGCATGCGTCTGCGTCCGTCGTGCTCGTGCGAGCATCTGTTTCCACGGTGTGCTCCACGGTGTGTTGAAGTGTCCTCGAGTGTTGCGATAGCATGCGCCTTTGCCCAGGAAGTATGGCGTTCGCCGAGCCGGTTCAGCGCGAGTCTGGTATGGATATGGTTGGGTTTTAAGCGTTGCCTGTCAAGCCGCTTGACGCCAGAAGTGGATATGTGTGTTCATGCATGGGAGTTGGAGTGTAAGAAAGAGCGGGAGCGTTTCCTTCTTTGACACTGCTCGCCTTTGGTACTCACTGGGGCGGGAAACTTCGACACTGCGGTGTGCGTTTCCAAGCTCGGGTCGGACCCTACAAACGGCCGCAGTGAGTTGGGGGCAGCAGTCCATGCGTTCAACGCGGTAGTGCTAGGTGCAGCCCCTACTAGGGAGCTTAGCAGTGTTAGCGGCCATTGACGTCGTGTATGATGTCGCGCATGATACATTTAGTCTGCGAGTAACAGGAACAATGGGCTGTCGGCCGTGACCCAGACACTAGTGTTGCTACTCATGGCGCCCTGATGAAAGCCCGTCGATTCCGTGGCTCATTGCGTGCCTGACGGGTAGCGCGGACAAAAGAGGACAAGCTCATACAGGCGGTTATTTCCGTGTTCGATAAATTTGTTAAGTTGTTGGGGGTTTGGCGTTGGCGCACTCGAATGAGTGTGTCGCTCACCTGCTTCCGTTTTCCTGAGTTCTGCATTGCATTGCAACGGGTGCACAGCACTCCAACCTAGTAGACAGAGGCAAAAACGAATCAGGCCGAAGTCTGAATGCGCGTGATGCATCAAGCACAAGCTGGCCCTGTTCGATTCTCATGATTTTTCCAACGAGACCGGATACAACAGGGATGCCCCATGTGTCAGCAGCCGCATTGTCTTGCAATTCGGATTAGGTTTGGGCTCATTTCGCTTGGATTGGTTGACGTGTGGTGCGTGCGGCGACAGATGCATCTGCAGGATGCTGTGGAGAGTTAGGGGATTTGCATGTGTGGGCTTCTTGGGACTTCGAGTTTGCGCGTGTGCGTCTTCCTCTGCAGTGACGCCAAACCTCTGTTGTTGCGATTGCTCACTTTTGGACAGGACGTATGCATATGAAAATAAGCCAGTTGCGATGGTGAGAACTG
>NW_013571801.1:10718-13324 GCF_000499745.2 Eimeria mitis
GGCTCGTCGCAAGTGTGAAGCACGTCAAGCATATTCAGTGTTTCGGGGCGGTTATGGAGGCTGTAACGTATCAGCTTGTATGCGACGAGGCAGGGATGGAGAGTTGCATGCGTGGAGATGCGTTATGGGTATGCATGATGTTGGAGTGGGAGTAGTCATGGTAGCTGGATTGGGCTTCACCATGTTGTCCTTTAGCATCTACTGTATCGGGATGTTTTGGCTCTGCGATAGGCGCTTCCCCATCTGACGGGGTTAGTGCATCAGTGTATGTGCTGCGCAATATATATTACGGGGCAGTGTAGGCTAAGCAGTGACGTGCGCCAACCGTCTAGTACTGTTGACTCCCAGTCCGCTCATGTAGTGTACGAAGGAACACACTTCGCCATTGACAGGAGTAGCGCAGGGCGAGCAGGGCTGCACCGCTTAGTGGAATTGCTCGTGGCTGTTGGAAGAAAGCGTGCGGCATCAGTGGAACATTGTGTGCCAGTCACGTACTGCACAGGGAAGCGGAAAATGTAGTGGAGGCAGATGCTTCTGGTGTGGGGACGTATTATGCTGATGTGAGTTTGTAGTAGGTGCAACTTCTGAGCGCGTTGCTCATTGTCTGTCATCCGAGCTCAACAATTCACGAAAGAGGGTCCTTGGTAGTGCAACATGGTAGGCATGGGAAAGCAGGGCGCAGATCGTCGACCTGCACTCATGGAATGCATCAAACATGTCTGGAACGCTTTAGATTTAACCCCGAACACGACGCAATTCAACAGGGACGCCCAATGGAGTCAGCTGCATTGAGTGTGTATTAAACTTGCTCTTGGTTCTGTTGCCTTGGTTGACTTTAGCTGTTTCTTCGTATCGGCGTATTTGCAGTATTATGGAGAGAGGTACGGTTGTTGCATGCGTAAGGGACGTCGGGCTATGCAGTTCACGTGAGTGCGCCTACAGCCGCAGTGTAGCAAGGCCTTCTCTCACATACACACTGCCGATCCGCTCAGAAAGTACGCTCTCACTGCCAGCAGCAGCTGGTCTCCCCGGTTATGGTGCTGTTAGTGTTCGAAATGTTTGGCTTCAAGCGTAGACGCGTGTGCGCTTGCATGCAGATTCGTGGAGGTCCTGTCTGGGGCGTGGTAGCTCGTTTTGCGTTTACCGTGCTCGTGTTTGGTGTTTACAGGGGGAGAATGCCTTGACGCTGCGATATGCGCTTGTGAGACTGAGCCTGACGCGAGGACCGAGCTGAGCGAACTAGTGGGAGTNGCGAACTAGTGGGAGTGTATGTGCAGCGCACCCTGTGTTAGGCGGCAGCAGCGAGTAGGCAACGATTTGTGTCAAACGCTTAGCAGCGTTGGCTATCCCGCGGGTTAGTTATGATGGTAGTTGCCCTATGTAGGAAGGGACCGGGGACTGTAGAAAATTGCAATAGCGAGGGCCCTGCAGCGCAGTTTGTAGCTATTGAGCAACACGAAAATAGCTCCGGAACGCCATGCAGCTAATTGCGGTTCGCAGAAAGCATTCAATCAGTCTTGTATTCGAATAGCGGTACCGTTGGAATTGCCTCACGGACATTACTCCGGGCCGTTCACCTGACGGCAGGTATACATTTGTGCACAGTGGACACGTGAAATGGAAGGGGGTCTGCAAAACACCCTATGTCTGCATGCAGCTGAGGTTGCCAGCCCGAGCCTTTGTGGTCTGGTTAAGCCTTCTCTGGCGTTACAATGGGGCGCCGCGTTTCTCAGAAAGTACTCCGTCAAAGGCAAACGCATTCGTTTTACGCAGGCACGGTACTGTGAGGTTTGAAGCTGTTTGGTGGCAGACATGGATGGGTGCGCACATGCGTTCAGATCCATGGAGCGGCTATGCGAGAAGGTTTGGAAGCTGGTCCTGCCTTGACGGTGCTCTTCCTCGGTATGTATTGGGGTGGTACGATCCGGCGTTCTGGTATGTGCTTGTGTGACGGAATCTGAGATAGCAAACGACCCCGGCACTTTCCTGGTGTCGGATGTGGGCAGGNATGTGCTTGTGTGACGGAATCTGAGATAGCAAACGACCCCGGCACTTTCCTGGTGTCGGATGTGGGCAGGGCAATAAGTGCTAGACATCAGCATTGAGTCGGCAATAATTAATGTGGAGCGCTGAGTAGTATTGACGGTGACGGGCAGTTTCTTCCTGTATGATGGCACTCGCTCCGCGAGAATATAACCGCTTCCGCCAGCCGCGGCCGACACACGTTTGTGATTGCTAGTGGGTCTTGCAGGGAACCATGCGAAACGTGAAGTTTACTTTGTGTTTATCGAGTAACCCAGAAGAAGGCGCGAAGCGTGGTGCGGGAGGAGAGTTCTGGTTTGCCGAGATTCGTTAACCTGTTTTTGGTTGGGGCACGGTGCAGGTTATGAATGTGTGTCTGTCGTTTGTCCGAGTTCGGCACCGTCTCTAAGCATGTCGCAAGCATGTCGATAACACTTCAACATAGGACGGGGAGGCAAGCACGAAGCAGTTCCCCCGTGCCGTCCACCGGGACGGCATGGAACAGGGATTCCCGCTGCAGCACGCTTTATTGTTTCGCAATTAGTGTTAAGCTTACGTTTTGTTTGTGTGCCCTGGTTGAGCGC
>NW_013571801.1:13404-14147 GCF_000499745.2 Eimeria mitis
CCAGGTTGTGTGAATGCGACGACGGCGGTGTGCCGAAGCTGTTTCTAGGGTTTCGATCGTGCCTTGTTTTGGCCAGCGAGTGTGCACACGGCATTAGTCACAGTTGCGACGATGCATAGCCTTCATCAATCAGACGAGTTTGTAGTGCCTCTGCAGGTTTCAAGCAAACTCACTTTCCCGGAGCTGTTAGGGATACCGTCATATTTTAGCTTGTACGGGGGAAGGCATGGGTGCACCGGTGCATGAGGAGCTATTTATGATCTTAGAACGTGAGGCGAAAAGGGATTTCGTTCGGCTTCTATCGTGCTGTTTTTGTTTAGCATCTGCTGGGGCGGCGTCTTCTTGGGCTGCGATATGCGTCTGGAAAACAGAATGTGGCATGACAAACGGTCTCCGTGAACTTGTAACGCAACGCGTTTACAATGCAAGACATGGGAGGAGATCGCACTTACTAGCCAGTGATTTGTGTCGTATGCTTAGTAGAACTGGCCGCCAGTTGGGTCCACTTGCGTAGTGCATGATGGCGGTTGGTCTGCGCAGAATGGGAATAACACAGGCCAGGATGCAGGTGATATACTTCTGTTAGGGCTAATGAAGCTTGCACGAACGCACGCGGAACTCGTGGCTCACTGCGTACTTATCAACTAACAGAAGCAAACGGAAAACGTAGTGCGCGCGAGTGTGTTTCTGGTTTGCGAGATTCCCCGAGCTGTTTGAAGTTTGGGGTAAGCGCAGTCCATGAA
>NW_013571801.1:14161-17136 GCF_000499745.2 Eimeria mitis
GCTTTCGTCTGAGTCCGGCACCATGCGGCAAAGTATCCGTAGCACTTCAGCATAGTATACAGAGGCAACCAGGAAGCGGACTGTCGGTCTGCAGGCCCGTGATGTCTCAAGCACGCCTTGACCACTTTCGATTCTCGCTGGTCTTCCAAAAAACGGAGTTGGACATCTGCGACCCATGCAGCGTGTTGCAACTTTTTGCAGTTGATGTTAGGTCTGTTCACGGTTGGCTTGCCTTTATTGCATTCCGCTGCGTTTGTTGATAGGACGATATGCAGTATTCGTGGGAGGGCTAGCGGATCTGCAGGTGTGAGGAGCGTGCGGCTGCGCCCATCGTGATCGTGCGAGCATCTGTTTTCACTGTGTGGTGAAGCGTCCTCGAGTGTTGCGATAGCTTGCGCCTTTGCCCAGGAAGTATGGCTTTCGCCGAGCCGCCTCAGCGCGAGTCTGGTATGGATATGGTTGTGTGTCAAGCCGTTTGACGCCAGAAATGGACATGTGTGTTCATGCATAGCGTTTCAGGGAGTTGAAGTGTAAGAAAGATCGGGAGTCCTTCTTGCTTTGACACTGCTCGCCTTTGGTACTCACTGGGACGGGATACGTCGACGCTGCGGTGTGCGTTTCCGAGCTAGGGTCGGACCTTACAAACGATCGCAGTGTGTTGGTGGGGCAGTCCATGAGTTCAACGCACTAGTGCTCGGTGCAGCTCCTACTAGGCAGCGATTCGTACCAAGCGCTTAGCAGTGTTAGCGGCAATTGACGTCGTGTATGATGGCGCGCATGATACATTTAGTTTCCGATTAACGGGAATAATGGGATGTCGGCCGGGACACAGACACTAGTGTTGCCACTCATGGTGCCGTGATGAAAGCCCGTCGATGCCGTGGCTCATTGCGTACCTGACGGGGTGCGCGGACAAGCTCATACAAGCGGTTATCTCCGTGTTCGATAAATTTGTTAAGTTATTGGGAGTTTGGCGTTGGCGCACTCGAATGAATGTGTCGCTCACCTGCTTCCGTTTTCCTGAGTTCTGCATTGCATTGCAACGGGTGCACAGCACTCCAACCTAGTAGACAGAGGCAAACACGAATCAGGCCGAAGTCGGAATGCGCATGATACATCAAGCACAACCTGGGCCTGTTCGATTCTCAATATTTTTCCAACGAGACCTGATACAACAGGGATGCCCCATGTGTCGGCAGCCGCATTGCCTTGCAATTCGGATTACATTTGGGCTCAGTTCGCTTGGATTGGTTGACCTGTGCTGAGTAGCAACAGGCACATCTGCAGGATGCTGTGGCGAGTTACGGGATTTGCATGTGTGGGCTTCTTGGGATTTGGAGTTTGCGCGCGTGCGTCTTCCTCTGCGGTGAGGCCAAACCTCTGGTGTTGCGATTGCTCACTTTTGGGCAGGAAGTATGCATATGGGAATATCCCAGTTGCGCTGGTGAGAACTGCGCTTCAATTAGATCAGTTCGCCGCAAGTGTGAAGCACGTCAAGCCTCTTCAGTGTTTCGGGGCGGTTATGGAGGCTGTAACGTATCAGCTTGTATGAGACGAGGCAGGGATGGAGAGTTGCACGCGTGGAGATGCAGTATGGGTATGCATGCCGTTGGAGTGTGAAATGTCGTGGGAGCTTGTTTGGGCTTTACCATGCTGTTCCTTAGCATGTACTCTGTATGAATGGTGTGACGCTGCGGCAAGCCTCCGAAACAGAGTCTGGCACTACAGCCGGTGTAAGGGACTTCCAACCGTATAGGACTGTTGGCTGCCAGTCCGCTGATGTAGTGTATGAAGGAACACGCTTTACCAGCAACAGGAGTAGCGCAGGGCGTGAAGGGGTGCACCCGTTGGTGCAATTGCTGATGGCTGTTGGACAAAGGCGCGCGGCTTCAGTGGAACATTGCGTGCCAATCAAGTAAGCCACAAGGAGGCGGAAAACGTAGTGCAGGCAGATGCTTCTGGTGTGGCGACTTGCTACACTGATGTGAGTTTGTAGTAAGCCTCCGAAACAGAGTCTGGCACTACAGCCGGTGTAAGGGGTTTTGTGCAACAGTGCACGTGCAGTGCAATACGTACGTACATTTGGATTAGGAGGCAGCAGCGCCTAGGCAGCGACGTGTGCCAACTGTCTAGTACTGTTGACTCCCAGTCCGCTCATGTAGTGTATAAAGGAAGACGTTTCACGAGCAACGGGAGTAGCGCAGGGCGAGGAGGGGTGCACCCGTTAGTGCAATTGCTGATGGCTGTTAGACAAAAGCGCGCGGCTTCAGTGGAACATTGTGTGCCAGTCACGTACTGCACAAGGAAGCGGAAAATGTAGTGCAGGCAGATGCTTCTGGTTTGGCTACTTGTTAAGCTGACGCGCGTTCGTAGTAGGTGCAACTTCTGAACGCGTTGCTCATTGTCTGTCATCCAAACTCAACAATTCACGAAAAAGGGTCCTTGGCACTGCAACATGGCAGGCATGGGAAAGCAGGGCGCAGGTCTTCGACCCGCACTCATGTGATGCGTCAAACATGTCTGGAACGCTTTAGATTCTCCTAACACCACCAACACGACGCGATTCAACAGGGGCGCCCAATGCAGTCAGCTGCATTTAGTGTGTATTAAGCTTTCTCTTGGTTCTGTTGCCTTGGTTGACTTTAGCTGCTTCTTCGTATCGGCGTATGCGCAGTATTATGGAGAGAGGTACGGATGTTGCATGCGTAAGGGACGTCGGGTTATGCAGTTCACGTGGGCGCGCCTACTGCCGCAGTGTGGCAAGGCCTTCTCTTACGCGCACACATCCGATTCGCTCAGAAAGTACGCTCTCACTGCCAGCAGCAGCTGTTCTCCCCGGTTATGGTGCTGTTAGTTATCGAAGTGCTTGTTTCCAAACCTGGGCGCGTGCGTGCTTGCATGCAGCTTCGTGGAGGTCCGGTGTGGGGCGTGGTAGCTCGTTTTGCTTTTACCGTGCTCGTGTTTGGTGTTTACAG
>NW_013571801.1:17263-19283 GCF_000499745.2 Eimeria mitis
CTAGGCAACGATTTGTGTCAAACGCTTAGCAGCGTTGGCTATCCCGCGGGTTAGTTATGATGGTAGTTGCCCTATGTAGGAAGGGACCGGGGACTGTAGAAAATTGCAATAGCGAGGGCCCTGCAGCGCAGTTTGTAGCTATTGAGCAACACGAAAACCGCACCGGAACGCCATGCGGCTAATTGCGGTTGGCAGAAAGCATTCAATCAGTCTTGTATTCGAATAGCGGTAACGTTGGGATTGCCTAACGGACATCATTCCGGGATGTTCACCTAACGGCAGGCATATACTTGTGCACAGCGGACACGTGAAATGGAAGGGGGTCTGCAAAGCAGCCTATGTCTGCATGCACCTGACGTTGCAAGCCCGTGCCTCTGTGCTATGTTAAGCCTTCTCTGGCGTTACAATGGGGCGCCACTTTTCTCAGAGAGTACTCCGTCAAAGGCAAACGCATTCGCTCTACGCACGCATGGTACTGTGAGGGTTGAAGCTGTTTGATGGCAGAAATGGATGGGTGTGCACATGCGTTCAGATCCATGGAGCGGCTATGCGAGAAGGTTTGGAAGCTGGTCCTGCCTTGACGGCGCTCTTCTTTGGTATGTACTGGGGCGGTACGATTCGGTGTTGTAGACTGTGCTTGTGGGACGGAATCGTAGACCGCAAACGATCGCGGCAAGTTCGTGGTGTCGGGTAGGGGCAGGGCAATAAGTGCTAGACATCAGCATTGAGTCGGCAATAATTAATGTGGAACGCTGAGTAGTATTGACGGTGACGGGCAGTTTCTTCCTGTATGATGGCACTCGCTCCGCGAGAATATAACCGCTTCCGCCAGCCGCGGCCGACACACGTTTGTGGTTGCTAGTGGGTCTTGCACGGGAGCATGCGAAGCGTGTAGTTTACTTTGTGTTTATCGAGTAACGCACAAGAAGGCGCGAAGCGTGGTGCAGGAGGAGAGTTCTGGTTTGCCGTGATTCGTTAACCTGTTTGTGGTTGGGGCAAGGCGCAGGTTATGAATGCATGTCTGCCTTTTGCCCAAGTTCGGCACCGTCTGTAATCATGTCGATAACACTTCAACATAGGACGGGGAGGCAAGCACGAAGCAGCCCCCCAGTTCCGTCGACCGGGACGGCATGGAACAGAGACCCCGCCTGCAGCACGCTTTATTGTTTCCCAATTAGTGTTAAGCTTACTTTTTTTTGGTGTGCCCTGGCTGAGTGCACCCGCGTGCGCCGATAGGAGCGTCTGCAGCACCTCTGCCAGAAAAAACGCGGCAGGCATGTGTGAGCCCTGTGGTGCTTGCAGGTTGCGTGCATGCGACGACGGCGGTGTGCCGAAGCTTTTTCTAGCGTTGCGATCGTGCCTTGTTTTGGCCAGAAAGTGTGCACACGGCATTAGTCACAGTTGCGACGATGCGTAGCCTTCATCAATCAGACTAGTGTGTAGTGTTCCTGCAGTTTTCAAGCAAACCCATCTTTCTGGTTAGGGATACCGTTGCTTTTCAGATTGTAGGAGAGCAGGCATTGATATACAGGTGCACGCCTGGGGAGTTAGGAAGACAACTGGAAATTCTTCTAGTGTTTATCGTGTTGTTTCTTAACGTCTGCTGGGGCGACGTCTTCTGGCGCTGCGTTATGCGTCTGGAAAACAGATTGTGGAATGACGAACGGTCTCCGTGAACGTGTGACGCAAGACGAGTACAATGCAAGACATGGGAGGAGATCGCACTTACTAGCCAGTGATTTGTGTCGTATTCTTAATAGAATTGACGACCAGCTGGGTCCACTTGCGTAGTGCAAGATGGCAGTTGGTCTGCGCAGAATGGGAATAACACAGGCCAGGATGCAGGTGATATACTTCTGTTAGGGCTAATGAAGCTTGCACGAACACACGCGGAACTCGTGGCTCACTGCGTACTTATCAAGTAACAGAAGCAAACGGAAAACGTAGTAAGCGCGAGTGTGTTTCTGGTTTGCGAGATTCCCCGAGCTGTTTGAAGTTTGGGGTAAGCGCAGTCCATGAA
>NW_013571801.1:19459-21386 GCF_000499745.2 Eimeria mitis
GCATCTGCGACCCATGCAGCGTGTTGCACCCCTTTGCAGTTGATACTAGGTTCGTCCTTGGTTGGCTTGCCTTTATTGCATTCAGCTGCGTTTGTTGATAGGACGATGCGCAGTATTCGTGGGAGGGCTAGCGGATCTGCAGGTGTGAGGAGCGTGCGGCTGCGCCCATCGTGATCGTGCGAGCATCTGTTTCCACGGTGTGGTGAAGCGTGCTCGAGTGTTGCGATAGCTTGCGCCTTTGCCCAGAAAGTATGGCGTTCGCCGAGCCGCAACAGCGCGAGTCTGGTATGGATACGGTTGTCTGTGAAGCTGTTTGACGCCAAATATGGATATGTGTGTGCATGCATGACGTTGCAGGGAGTTGAAGTGCGGGAGTGCTTCTTGCTTTGACACAGCACGTCTTTGATATTCACTGGGGCGGGATACTTCAACGCTCTGGTGTGCATTTCCGTGCTACGGTCGGACCTTACAAACGATCGCAGTGTGTTGGTGGAGCAGTCCATGCGTTCAACGCGGTAGTGCTAGGCGCAGCTCCTACTAGGCAGCGATTCGTACCAAGCGCTTAGCAGTGTTAACCGCCAATGCCGTCGTGTATGGTGCCGCGCATGACACATTTTGTGTGCGAGTAACGGGGATAATGGGCTGTCGGCCGTGACCCAGACACTAGTGTTGCCACTCATGGCGCCCTGATGAAAGCCCGTCGACTCTGTGGCTCATTGCGTACCTGACGGGTAGCGCAGCCAAAAGGGCTTTGAAGCTCATGGAGGAGCTTATTTCTGTTTTGGATAGATTTGTTAAGTTGTTGGGTGTTTGGCGTTTGCGCGCTTAAATGAATGCGTCGCTCATCTTCTTCCGTCTTCCTGAGTTCTGCATTGCATTGCAAGGCGTGCACCGCACTCCAACCTAGTAGACAGAGGCAAAAACGAATCAGGCCGAAGTCTGAATGCGCATGATGCATCAAGCACACGCTGGGCCTGTTCGATTCTCATGATTTTTCCAACGAAACCGGATACAACAGGGATGCTCCATGCGTCGGCAGCCGCATTGTCTTGCAATTCGGATTAGGTTTGGGTTCCGTTTGCTTGGATTGATTGGTGCGTGTGGGGACAGGCGCATCTGCAGGCTGCTGTGGAGAGTTAGGGGATTTGCATGTGTGGGCTTCTTGGGATTTGGAGTTTGCGCGTGTGCGTCTTCCTCTGCGGTGAGGCCAAACCTCTGGTGTTGCGATTGCTCACTTTTGGACAGGAAGTATGCATATGAAAATATGGCAGTTGCGATGCTGAGAGCTGCGCATCAATTAGATCAGCTCGTCGCAAGTGCGAAACACGTCAAGCGTATTCAATGTTTCGGGGCGGTTATGGATACTGTAACGTATCAGCTTGTAGGCGACGAGGCAGGGATGGAGAGTTGCATGCGTGGAGATGCATTCTGGATATACATGATGTTGGAGTTTGAGTTGTCATGGTAGCTGGATTCGGCCTCACCAGGTTGTCCTTGAGCATATACTGTAGGGGGATGTTTTGGCGCTGCGATAGGCGCCTCCCCATCTGAGGTGGTTAGTGCAACAGTCTATGTGCAGCGTAATATGTATTACGAGGCTAGGCAGCGACGTGTGCCAATCGTCTAGTACTGTTGACTCCCAGTCCGCTCATGTAATGTATGGAGGAACACATTTCGTCAGTAACAGGAGCAGCGCAGGGCGAGGAGGGGTGCACCCCTTAGTGCAATTGCTGATGGCTGTTGGACGAAAGCACGCGGCATCAGTGGAACATTGTGTGCCAATCAAGTAATCTACAAGGCAGCTGATGTAGTGCTGCAGACAGATGCTTGTGGTGTGGCGGCGTATTATGCTGATGTGAGTTTGTAGTAGATGCAACTTCTGAACGCGTTGCTCATTGTCTGTCATCCGAGCTCAACAATTCACGAA
>NW_013571801.1:21469-22236 GCF_000499745.2 Eimeria mitis
ACATGTCTTGAACGCTTTAGATTCAACACCTGTCACGGCAAGAGTCGACAAGGGCCCCCAATGGAGTCAGCTGCATTTAGTGTGTATTAGCTTTTTCTTGGTTCCGCTGCCTTGGTTGACTTTAGCTGCTTCTGCTGATCGGCGCATTCGCAGTAGTATGGAGAGAGGTACGGATGCTGCATGCGTAAGGGCCGTCGGGTTATGCAGTTCACGTGGGCGCGCCTACAGCCGCAGTGTGGCAAGGCCTTCTCTCACACACACGCTGCCGATTCACCCAGGAAGTACGCTATCCCGGACAACTGCAGGTGTTCTCCCCGGCTATGGTGTTGTTAGTGTTCGAAATGTTTGGCTGCAAGCCTGGGCGCGTGCGTGCTTGCATGCAGATTCGTGGCGATCCGGTGTGGGGCGTGGTAGCTCGTTTTGCCTTTACGGAGCTTGTATTTGGTGTTTGGATGGGGCAACCTGCTTTGACATTGCGATGTGGGCTGGTGAGACAGCGTCTGACGTGGCGGTCGAGCTGGGCGAACTAGTGGGAGTGTATGTGCAGCGCACCCTGTGTTAGGCGGCAGCAGCGAGTAGGCAACGATTTGTGTAAAACGCTTAGCAGCGTTGGGTATCCGGCCGGTTAGGTTTGATGCAGGCCCGCCTGTGTAGGCGCGAAGCGATGCGTGTAGAAACGTGCAATAGCGAGGACCGCGCAGCGCACTTTGTCGCTATTGCGCAACACGAAAACGGCACCGGAACACCATGCGGCTAATTGTTGTTCG
>NW_013571802.1:0-860 GCF_000499745.2 Eimeria mitis
TATATATATATATATATATATATATATATATATATATATATATATATATATATATATATATATATGCATCCCACGCAGTGTCTAAACACGAAGCAACAGCAGCAATAGCAACAGCAGCAGCAGGACGCGCAAACCAGCAGAAGCAGCAACAAAAGCAGCACCAGCGACAGCAGCAGCAGCAACAGCAGCAGCAGGACCCACCTAACCGTTGGGCAGCTTCCACCTGCTGCAGAGGCCTGAAGAAAGAGGCGTGACAGAAGAGCAGCAGTTGCTGCATGGATGCTCTCCGCAGCTCCGAAGGTGTGCTGCTGCTGCTGCTGCTGCTGCTGCTCCTGCTGCAGGACAGCAGGCAGGTGCAGAGCCAAGTCCAGCAGCAAAGCACGCAAAGACAAGTGAGGCGCATCTGCTGCAGCAGCAAAACGAAATAGTTGTGGCATCGGCAGCAGCGAGAAACGCACAGGCCAGATGGGCCCTTCAACGCTGCTGAGCGAAGCTACCCACTGCTGCTGCTGCTGCTGCTGCTGTTGCTGCTGCTGCTGCTGCTGCAGGTGCTGCAGCGCGACCCAGTGCGTCAGCGGTAGCTGCAACTCTTTGACGATCTGCAGGAACACACACAGCAGGTGCGCAGCAGCAGAAGCATCACTGGAGACGGTCCGGAAGCTGCTGTTGCAGCAGCAGCAGCAGCAGCAGCTGCTGCTGCTGCTGCTGCTGCACCCGCTAAACCCTTATACATTATATTTAATATAATTGATGGATTCAGCTGCAGCAGATGAACTTGTCAGCAGCAATATGCATGCGGGGATGGCTGAAGCAGCAGCACACCGTCTGTAGGATGGTAAGAGCGGAGGTGATATGCATCA
>NW_013571802.1:1017-3318 GCF_000499745.2 Eimeria mitis
ACCCCCCTTGGGCCAAAAGACCTCCACTGAAGCAGCAGTGAAGATAAGCCCGCACGATTGAGGCCCCCACCGAGCTGTTGCTGTTGCTGCTGCTGCTGCTGCTGCTGCTGCTGTTGCTGCTGCCGCTGTAGAGTGTTAACAGAGAGGAAACAGCCCACTGCTGCAGCGCCTCTGGGCGACAGCGCAGCAGCAGACCGCAGCAGACGGAGTCATCCAGCATACTGCATGCATCCACCACCGCAGCGTGTTGCTGCCCTGGCTCAGCAGCAGCAACAGCTGCAATTGTATCTGCTGCTGCTGCTGCTGCTTCCCTGCTGCACTGCAGCACCTGCTGCTCGTGAGCCTCGAAGAGACAGTCCAGCGCCACCCACTGCAGCAGCTCACCTGGCAGCAGCAGCGGCAGCTCTCCGCCGCTGCTGCGCTCTAGCCGTGCCCACAGACTTTCTACCTGCTGCTGCTGCTGCTGCTGTTGCTGCTGCTGCTGCTGCAGGGGAGAAACCCCAGCGACCTGAAGCGTTGAACACTCCAGCAGCACGGTCTCGCTGCATGCATAGCCCAGTACCCGCGGCAGCAACCGCTGCCATCCGAGCGCCACCCCTTGCCGGCTGCTGCTGCTGCTGCTGTTGCTGTTGCTGCTGCTGCTGCTGCTGCTGCTGCTGTTCTCAGCAGCAGCAGCAAGACAGATAGCTTCTTTGAATGCTGCAACGACGTCCGCTATTTGAAGTTCACTCTCGTGACCTCCATCCGCGCTGAGGCTACCGGCTGCTGCTGCTGCTGGGTCACTCGTTGCTGCTGCTGCTGCTGCTGCTGCTGCTGCTGCCATCAGCTGCTGCACCGCCAAACGTACTGCTGAATATGACTCATCCCCCTTCTGCAGCAGCAGCTGCAGCAAACACTCCGTCAACAGCTCGCGCTGAAAACAGCAACAGCAGCAGCAGCAGCAGAGGAATTACATATTGCAGCAGCAGCTGCTCCTGCAGCAACAACAGTAGCAACAGCAGCAGCTGCAGCTGCTGCAGCAGCAACAACAGCAACAGCAGCAGCTGCAGCAGGTGAGTGGTGGCTTACCCGTTGGTCCGTCTCACAATCTGCAAACCTGGAGAGCACTGCCTCCGCCAGCAGCAGCAGACCCCGCGAGGTCTCCTGCTGCTGCTGCTGCTGCTGCTGCTGCTGTTGTTGCTGCTGTTGCATGTACACCCGGGCTTGCCAGCGAAATAGAGTTCGGCTGTCTGCTGCTCCCAAGGTCCTAAGCACAGCAGCAGCAAACCACAAGAACTGCAGCAGCTCTACTAGGTATCACTACTGCTACTGCTGCTGCTGCTGCTGCTGCTGCTGCTGTTGCCTTTGCTAGCATTGCTGCTGCTGCGGGCGCTGCTGCTGCTGTTGCTGTTGCTGCAGTGTAGGTGCTTACCATCGGAGTCCTAAAGAGGATGAAGAACCATCGATGCCTGTGCTGCTTCTGCTTGCTGCTGCTGCAGCTATTGGCAGCAGGGACTGGAAGCCTTGCTGCTGCTGCTGCTGCTGCTGCATCAACAGGGCGGTGCTGAGGCAGCGCCACAGCTGCTGCTGAATTTTGTTGCACTGCAGCACTTGTGCAAGCGTTCTGCTGCACACGAGCTGACTTGGCGCTGCTGCTGCTGCTGCTGCTGTTGCTGCTGTTGCTGCTGCAGAGGTACTCCTCCACAGCTCGTCTGCATGCTGCCAGACAGCAGCTCGGCTGCTGCGGGGTAGACGTTCAACAGCGGCAATCAGCCACATCTGGTGCTGCAGCAGCAGCAGCAGCAGCACAAACCCCAGCAGCCGCAGCAGCTGCTGCCGGTACAACTGCCCACCTGGGGCGGCCTCCAGCAGCCGCTGCAGATTCCCCGAGCTGTCTATACACCCCACCAGCAGCTGCAGCGTGAACGCACCTTCGCTCGTGCCGCTGCTGCTGCTGCTGCTGCTGTTGCAGTAGGCCCAGGGCGGATGATGAGCAGCAGCAAAAGCATGCACGAGAGAAGCAGCCAGGGTAGACGCGCGGGGGCCCACAAGCAGCAGCAGCTGCTGCAGCAGCAAATCGAGTTGGGCGCACAACCACTCGAGGTACGGAAGAGGCAGCCGGCAGGCAGGTGCTGCTGTTGCTGCTGCTGTTGCTGCTGCAGCAACAGACACACCCTCCTGCAGCTCACAAGCAACAACACCAAATATAAACGAACAATGCGTAAACCCTGTCGCTGCTGCTGCTGCAGCAACAAAAACATCTGACTACAGCAGCAAGGCAATCCAACTGCAGCAGCAGCAACACCTAGCAACAGCAGCAAA
>NW_013571802.1:3418-5688 GCF_000499745.2 Eimeria mitis
TTTGCACTGCAGCACCTGTGCAAGCGTTCTGCTGCACACGAGCTGACTTGGCGCTGCTGCTGCTGCTGTTGCTGCTGCTGTTGCTGCTGTTGCTGCTGTTGCTGCTGCAGAGGCACTCCTCCACAGCTCGTCTGCATGCTGCCAGACAGCAGCTCGGCTGCTGCGGGGTAGACGTTCAACAGCAGCAATCAGCCACATCTGGTGCTGCAGCAGCAGCAGCAGCAGCACAAACCCCAGCAGCCGCAGCAGCTGCTGCCGGTACAACTGCCCACCTGGGGCGGCCTCCAGCAGCCGCTGCAGATTCCCCGAGCTGTCTATACACCCCACCAGCAGCTGCAGCGTGAACGCACCTTCGCTCGTGCCGCTGCTGCTGCTGCTGCTGCTGCTGCTGCTGCAGTAGGCCCAAGGTGGATGATGAGCAGCAGCAAACGCATGCACGAGAGAAGCAGCCAGGGTAGAGGCGCGGGGGCCCACAAGCAGCAGCAGCTGCTGCAGCAGCAAATCGAGTTGGGCGCACAACCACTCCAGGTAAGGAAGAGGCAGCCGGCAGGCAGGTGCTGCTGTTGCTGCTGCTGTTGCTGCTGCAGCAACAGACACACCCTCCTGCAGCTCACAAGCAACAAAACCAAATATAAACGAACAATGCGTAAACCCTGTTGCTGCTGCTGCAGCAGCAAAAACATCTGACTACAGCAGCAAGGCAATCCAACTGCAGCAGCAGCAACACCTAGCAACAGCAGCAAAACCAGCCTACTGCAGCAGCAGCAGCAGCAGCTAGCTGCTGCCGCCCGCTAGCAGTTCGCTGGGACTGAAGGCCATGTACGTACCTGCTGCTGCTGCTGCTGCTGCTGCTGCCACTGCTGCTGCTGCAGCTTTGTACCCGTATACAGCGGAGAGCTCCAAAGGCGGCCAACGAGAAGCGCCAGCCGCATTTCTAGGGCCTCAACCCACTGCGGCTGCGGCAGCTGCTGCTGCTCGCTGCAGT
Source organism: Eimeria mitis (assembly GCF_000499745.2). Taxonomy (NCBI): domain Eukaryota; phylum Apicomplexa; class Conoidasida; order Eucoccidiorida; family Eimeriidae; genus Eimeria; species Eimeria mitis. The sequence goes on from NW_013571802.1 coordinate 4,404, forward strand.
TGCTGCTGCTGCTGCTGTCTGCTGCAGCTGCAATGAGGGTCAGACGCGGTAGGTTGCGTCCCTCGAAAGCGGTATTGCTGCTGCTGCTGCTGCTGCTGCTGCTCTTGCTCTGCTGCAGAGATAGCAGCAGCTGCAGGCAGCCCCACCGCGTTTGTGGCGCTGCTGGAGGCTGCAGAGGAAACCCCCTTCTGAATTCGATAGCAGCAACTGCTGCTTCTGATGCTGCTGCTGCTGCTTCTGCCTCCATCTGCAGGCGGCCCAGCACTCTACGCTGCTGCTGCTGCTGCAGCTGCCGCCAGACTGTCTTTGCTGCTATGCGGTGAGCCCGGAGCGCAGCAGCGCCTCGTCGTGCCGCTGCTGCCCCCACAACGCTGCAGCACACACTGCTGCTGCTGCTGTTGCTGCTGCTGCTGCGGGTCGAGATCTCCACTAGTAGAAACTCTGTGGGCGTAAAGAGCCACAGACGTCTGCTGCTGCTGTCTGCTGCTGCTGCTGCTGCTGCTGCAACGTCCTTTCCAGGTGCTGCAGAAACAGCTGAAGCGGGGGCAAAGAGGAACTCCGGAAGGCCTTCGGTGCAGCCCCCCAGTAGCTGGCGCAAGCTGCTGCTGCTGCTGCTGCTGAGCTGCGGCTGCTGCAGCGGCCACCACAAGAGGCGGTCTTCTGCTGCTGCCAGCAACGGGGAGCGCAACGCCAGCCGGCAGCAGCAGTGCAGATGCATCGGTTGCTGCTTCTGTTGCTGCTCTGCAGGAGACATCCGACGGCCAGGAAACGCGAAGAGACAGCAGCACTGACTGTCTGTCTGCTGCTGCAACCTGTTGCTGCTGCTGCTCCTGCATGCTGCTGCTGCCCTCTGAAAAGACAAAGAGGCCATTGCTGCACACAGTAACAGCAGCTTGTTGTTGCTGCTGCTGCTGCTGCTGAAAGTCACGGAAAGGCAGCAGAGAACGAGCCCCGAGGTTTCTGCTGCTGCTGCTGCTGCTGCTAGCTGCTGCCAGCTGCTCCTGGTATTGTGCCGCATCTGGGGAGAGCAGAACAGAAACAAGTCGCAGCGAATAGCTCTCTCCTTTGTGCGAGCAGCAGCAGCAGCAGCACGTTGATGGCGATCCACTAGCAGCACCACGCGGTCTCCTCTCGAGGTGATGAGAGTCAGCAACGGGCAGCCATCGGGCGTGAAGGAGCAGCACAAGTCCGCCACCTCCAGCTGCTCTTGCTGCAGCTGCTGCTGCTGCTGCTGCTGTAGGAGCTGCTGCTGCCAGCAGCTGGCGGCCATGTACGCCACGCATTC
>NW_013571802.1:5788-6150 GCF_000499745.2 Eimeria mitis
ACTAGCTGCTGCCAGCTGCTCCTGGTACTGTGCTGCGTCTGGGGAGAGCAGAACAGAAACAACTCGCAGCGAATAGCTCTCTCCTTTGTGCGAGCAGCAGCTGCTGTTGCTGCTGTTGCTGCTGGCAGCAGCAGCAGCTGCAGCAGCAGCAGCACGTTGATGACGATCCACTAGCAGCACCACGCGGTCTCCTCTCGAGGTGATGAGAGTCAGCAGCGGGCAGCCATCGGGCGTGAAGGAGCAGCACAAGTCCGCCACCTCCAGCTGCTCTTGCTGCTGCTGCTGCTGCTGCTGCTGCTGTAGGAGCTGCTGCTGCCAGCAGCTGGCGGCCATGTACGCCACGCATTCGGCGCCTACAGGAG
>NW_013571803.1:2353-2517 GCF_000499745.2 Eimeria mitis
TGCTGCTGCTGCTGCTGCTGTTGTTGTTGTTGCTGCTGCAGTTGCTGCTGCACCCTTCAGGTTTGCTGCTGCTGGTTGCTGGTTGCTGCGTCGCTTCTTATCTCGTGCTGCAGCAGCAGCAGCAGCAGCAGCAGCAGCAACAGCAGCAGCAGTAAAGGCCCCGT
>NW_013571803.1:3588-3914 GCF_000499745.2 Eimeria mitis
CAGCAGCAGCAGCAGCAGCAGCAGCAGCAGCAGCAGCAACTTGAAGCTGCTGCTGCTGCAGCACGACTTGCTGCTGATATAGATAGAGCTCTGGGGGAGCAGCGGCTGCTGCTGAAGGAAGCAGCAGCAGCAGCAGCAGCAGCAGCAGCAGCAGCAGCAGATGGATTAGTTATTATAAACGCTTTCTATGGTTCTTTATCATCCATAGAAAACTCAAAAGCAGCAGCAGCAGCATCAGCAACAGCAGCAGCAACAGCAGCAGCAGCAGCAGCAGCAGCAATAGCAGCATCACCAGCAGCAACCCCTTCTAACACAACCCAAAACAC
>NW_013571803.1:4014-4165 GCF_000499745.2 Eimeria mitis
GCAGCAACAGCAGCAGCAACAGCAGCAGCAGCAGCAGCAGCAATAGCAGCATCACCAGCAGCAACCCCTTCTAACACAACCCAAAACACCAGCAGCAGCAGCAGCAGCAGCAGCAGCAGCAGCAGCAGCAGCAGCAGCAGCAGCAGCAGCA
>NW_013571804.1:0-262 GCF_000499745.2 Eimeria mitis
ATATATATATATATATATATATATATATATATATATATATATATAAATACACCTGCAAACGTCTATTTTATGCGAGTATAAGTATTTATTTATTATTTTTTTTATCATAATATCTAAGAGCAGGAGAAGGAGAAGGAGGGAGAAAGGGTTTGAGGGCCCCATAAGGCTGCGGGAGAATTTGGGGCCCCGAAATTGGGGTGTATAGGCAGGGTCGTTGCGGTGCAGTTGACCTGTGCATACACCTCAGCTATAAAAAAAAAAT
>NW_013571804.1:524-1267 GCF_000499745.2 Eimeria mitis
GAGAGAAGGAGAAAAAGAAAGAAACAACAAAGAAAAACAAAAACGGAGACAGATAAAAAGAAACAAACAGAAAAGAGAAACAAAGACAGAGACAGCAAGAGAAACAGAGAAAGGGAGACAGAGAAACAGAGACGGGTAAGGAGACAGAAAAAAAGAGAAACGAAAGGAAACAAAAAAAAGAAAAAAGGAGATAAAGAGAGAGACACACACAAAGAGAGAGAGACAAACAAAACAAACAGAGAAACAAAAAGAGAAACAAAAAAAAAACAAAAAGATAAACAGAGAAACAAAGAGAGAGAGAGAGGGAGAAGAAAGAAAGAGACAAAAAAAAGAGAAACAACAGGAACAAAAGGAGACAGACAAAAATATATATATACAGAAGAAATAGAAAAAAAATAATATATTTATTTATTTATTTATTTATATTTATATTTATTTAAAAAATAAAAAACAGAAATAAAATAAATATATATTTTTATTGTGTATAAATAAATAAATGTTTACTTTATTTCTTCTTTTTCTTTTTCTTGTCTCTTTCTTTCTGTCTCCTCTTTATGTATTTGTATCCTTCTTAGTTTTTGTTGCTGCTGCTGCTGCAGCTCAGCAGCAGCTGCTGCTGTTGGTGGCTCCCCCATAGAAACGTTCAATCGAGCTGTAGCTAGCTGTGTAGCTAGCTGCTGCTGCACCGTAGCTAGCTGCGGTAGCACAGCCTGAGCAACACATACACACCATATATATATATA
>NW_013571804.1:1366-1513 GCF_000499745.2 Eimeria mitis
CTGCCTCCTTTTGGTTTTTCTTTTCTTCTTTCTTTCTTTTTTTTTCTGTCTCCTTATCTCTCATTTGTTTGTCTATACTCCTCTTATATATATACATATATATATATATATATATATATATATATATATATATATATATATATATAT
>NW_013571804.1:5637-5810 GCF_000499745.2 Eimeria mitis
ATGCAGCAGCAGCAGCAGTTCTGCTGCAGCAGCAAAAGGGGAGAGTTATGCGGTGTATGTACAGCCGAAGAGTTGCAGATACACCCCAGCAAGGACCCTTTGCTGCTGCTGCTGCTGCTATTTGGGCAGAGCAACGTAGCAAACGAGGAGGCAGCGCCAGCAAAAGATGCAGC
>NW_013571805.1:0-914 GCF_000499745.2 Eimeria mitis
AGAGCCAGTGGTGTGATAGAACAAAGAAAAGACAGAAAAGAAGAAAAATAAAAAAGAGAGAAAATAAAAAAAAGCGAAGCAAGAGAGCAAACCAAACAAACCAAGCAACAAAAGGGAAAATAAACAAAACAAAAAAGGAAACAACAGAGAAAAAAAAGAATAAAAAGTTTTAATTTATATAAATAAACTCACCACAGACAAAAATCTATAACGCTGGTCTTCTATATCACCCAACCACTGCCAGGGTAAGAGCTCAGGGAAAAAACGATAGTCTCCTCCCGTGCGTATTAAGTAGTATAACATGTGCTCTATAAACGCCTTTCTATAGACAAATAAATAAATAAATAAATAAATAAATATATAAAAAAATAAATATAAATATATATTTATACATATGCCGAGAAAGAAGCGAAAAAAAAGGATAAAAAAAAGAAAAAAAACGATAGTCTCCTCCCGTGCGTATTAAGTAGTATAACATGTGCTCTATAAACGCCTTTCTATAGACAAATAAATAAATAAATATATAAATAAATAAATATAAATATATATTTATACATATGCCGAGAAAGAAGCGAAAAAAAAGGATAAAAAAAAGAAAAAAAACGATAGTCTCCTCCCGTGCGTATTAAGTAGTATAACATGTGCTCTATAAACGCCTTTCTATAGACAAATAAATAAATAAATATATAAATAAATAAATATAAATATATATTTATACATATGCCGAGAAAGAAACAAAAAAAAACAAAAAAAAAAGAAAAAAAACGACAGTCTCCCCCCGTGCGTATCAAGTAGTATGAATGCCTTTCTATGAACGCATCAACAAATAAATATATAAATAAGTAAATATAAATATATATTTATAAATATGTAGAGAAATAAAGGAAAAAAAAAAAAAAAAAAAAAAAAAAAAA
>NW_013571805.1:968-1222 GCF_000499745.2 Eimeria mitis
AAGAAAAAAGATGAAAATAAGAGAAAGAAAAGCAAGAGAAACAGAACTAAAACCAAAATAAATAAAATAAATAAAATAAAATAAATAAAATAAATAAAATAAAATAAAATAAAATATATTTACCTATGAATATCGTAGTATTCCCAGCTAGGAAGAGTATCAAAAAAGTTATACAGCATTGTGGTAATATAAAAAAAAAAAAAAAAAAAAAAAAAAAAAAAAAAAAAAAAAAAAAAAAAAAAAAAAAAAAAAAA
>NW_013571805.1:2409-6057 GCF_000499745.2 Eimeria mitis
AGAGAAGAAAGAGGTGGGTTATGGTAAGAAATCCACAGAGCTGCTGCTCCTTTATTAATTATATTTTCGGAGTGTTTCACTGCATGCATGCAGCTAGCAACAGCTTTATATATTAAACCCCAATTTATTTTATTTTTATCTTCTTTTTCTTTTATCTCTTCTTTCTTTTTATTTATTATGTCGCCACATAATAAATTTTTATATATACGCTCCTGTTGCTCGTAATGAGCACGCAAACTGAACACAAACCCTAAACCCTAAACCCTAAACCCTAAACCCTAAACCCTAAACCCTAAACCCTAAACCCTAAGCCCTAAACCCTAAACCCTAAACCCTAAACCCTAAACCCTAAACCCTAAACCCTAAACCCTAAACCCTAAAAATTTTAACCCCAGCTACAAACCCTTTGTTTTCGTCAGGCTTTATGCTGTGAATATATAAACACTAACAACCCCTAAACCCTAAACCCTAAACCCTCAAGAAGGGTTACTACAGGGTAAACCCCTCGGATTGTTAGGGTTTAGGGTTTAGGGTTTAGGGTTTAGGGTTTGGAGTGTATATACACCTTTTAACAAGATCTTTGTGTGCGATTTCTTTTTCCCAATACTCCCAATCTATTTGTTTTATTTTATATTTATTTTCTTCTGTTTGTCTGCATGTGTTGTTTATTTGTTGTTTTGTTTTATTTAGTGCAGCCCATGCTGCTTGGTTTTTACTATCAACAAAAACACCCAAACCACTCCAGCTAGAAAACCCGCGAGAAAAACACCTGAAACACAAACATATATATATTTTTTTCTAGGGTTTAGGGTTTAGCGTTTAGGGTTTGGCGAGGGTTTAGGGTTTAGCGAGGGTTTAGGGTTTAGGGTTTAGGGTTTAGGGTTATGAGGGGGGAGGTTGTGGTTTGTGGAAAGAAATAAGCGGTGATAGAGAGGTGCAGATGCAGGAGGTGATGCTACTGCTGCTGTTGCTGTTGCTGCTGCTGCTGCTGCTGCTGCAGCTGCTGCTGCTGCTGCTGCTGCTGCTGCTGCAGTTGATGCTGCTGCATGTTTATCGAGAGTACAGATGGATGGTAGAACAGCAACATCTGTGCATGACGTGTTGCCCGTTGCTGCTGCTGCTGCTGTTGCTGCTGCGGCTGCTGCTGCTGTTGCTGCTGCTGCTGCTGCTGCTGCTGGTGTAGCTAGGGTGTATGCTGCTGCTGCTGTGTGTGTTGCTGACCTTCTGAGGGGATCCATGTTGGCGAGCCAAAGCAAAAAAGAGAAGAAGGAGAAGCACCAGCGCCCCCCACCGCAAACCTAAACCCTAAACCCTAAACCCTAAACCCTAAACCCTAAACCCTAAACCCTAAACCCTTCCTATGGATGAAAGAGCAGCAACTGCTGCTGATGCTCCCCAAATAAATAAATTTATTTAAAATAAATCAAAATAAAAAACATAAAATATAAACATTATGCTGGAAAAAATAACAAACAACCGCTGCATGCACAGCCCCAAAAGAAAAAGACAAGAGGGGTGTAGCGGGCTCCGCGGCGACGCTGCTGCATGCAAGCTAAGCAGCAAAATAAACAAAATAAATAAAATAAAATAAATTTATTTTTATTTATTTTAAATAAATTATTATTGTTGGCATATAATAAGTGGACAAGATACAAGTTTGTTGGTGGCTAGCCCCCACACACTTAGACATTTATATATATATATATATATATATATATATATATATATATATATATATATATATATATATATATATATATTTATTACGTGCATGCATGGTGTATACTGAGGGCCACTGATGTAACTGTTGAACTTTTGTATAGACTGTTAGTGCATGCAGCAGAAGGGGGTTTAGTAATGCATGCATGTGGGGCTGCCTTTCCTTTGCAGCAGCAGCAGCAGCTGCTGCTGCTGCAGCAGGGAGACGTGCTGCAGCTCACGCCGCGCTGACGCCTCTCCCCAGCACTAACAGAGTCTTTCTGTCTGTATATTGGGGGGCCCTCAGCTGCTTTGTCTCTGTTATATTTCGCAGCTGTCTTCGGCTAGACTCGAAGATTCTGCTGTTACACATGCAGCAGGCTTTGCTGCAGCTCATGGGGGGAGCAGTACCCTCTGAGCTGCAGCAGCAACTGCTGCAACTCCTGCGGCAGAGAAGCTCTATATCATATGCAGCCATACCCAGGCCCCGTGGTTAGGGTTATAAATAAAGTAAAGACGTAGTAGACAACTGCTACCTCTTACATGAACCTCAGGAGCCAGCAGCTGCGTAGCGTAGCCTGTAGCGTTTTGCTTGTGTGAGGGTGGTTNCTTACATGAACCTCAGGAGCCAGCAGCTGCGTAGCGTAGCCTGTAGCGTTTTGCTTGTGTGAGGGTGGTTTGTATATTCTTACTTGCATGCAAGCTGGTGAGTGCCAACTAGTCAACTAATTCCTCAACATTCACCTACAGCGTAAATACATGCAGCAATAGGACTTTATCGTGCATGCATGCGGGCTTGTGCTGCAGCACGAGTTGCAACAGGGTGCGCTGCAGCTCGCGCCAAGCCAGCAACTCTGTGAAGGCCCCAGACACTTACGCCACCAGCCCCAGGCCGCTTGGTGACGGGAGAGGAGGCCAGCTATCTATGGAAAACTTTTATCTCAAGGATTTCAACTCTGTCGCAGCTCAGCGCTGCCTTTGAAGAACACCGAGGATCTGCGTTGCATGGTCTGAGTGGAGTTTGTTTGGTTATATATCAGGTTGGGTACAGAGCGCTACAGAAGTTTTCAGCAATTGCCCGCAGTGTTAGTGCATGCAGAAAACGGGGCTTGCTTATGCATGCATCTGGGGCTGTCGTGCTGCGCAGGGTGATGCGGGGGTCGTTGCAACTCGTATCAGGCTGCTTCTCCGCCGGAGCTAGGCCCGGAGCTAGGCCCTTAGGCCGCTGAATCCAGGCCTTCTGATAACTGGAAAGGATGTTACCTGCTCTGTATTAACTTTTATAAGGAGTGTTTTGACTCTCTCACAGCTCGCAACGTTTTCCGAACAAGATCGAGGACTCTAATTACATTCAATACAAGGAGAAATCCATCTACTACGTCTAGCCGAGCCAGGTCTTCTCTGCCATCAATCTTACCCCAAACAACACTGCGCTCATGCGCCTGGCTCCCCAACTAGCGATGGACGCGCTGACGAAGGGATGGAACTCGCACTGGAGGAAATACAGAAAGGAAGGGAATCATTGCCAGCGGGAAAAGGCGAACGGCATCTCTCGATTGTGCGTATCTCCTCTGTTGCTTCTACACAACCGCATTTTTCAGCGCCTTGCCTACTTACGGGTGCTCACACTGGTCATCTAGAGACATTCCATCTGTCAAGGTGAGCAAGCCAGCCAGAACAAAAGTGCGCTGTGAGCCGCTGCAGACACTCAGCAGCAAAGTGCACGTGGGGCGAGAGGCTCAACCAACCGGGGCTCGAAAGAGCCCGGGTTGGTAAGAAAAAGAAAAGGGTTTCCGGCTCTGCTGCCGAGCTAGGCATAGGTACAGTGAGGGGTGTCGATCACAGCAGAAAAGAATATTAAGCGCGGTATAGCACGCATATATGAAGATATCAAAAGATGAACTGTACTTTTGTCTTTTTTCTCCCCAGCGCCTCTGCCTTGCCAATAGG
>NW_013571806.1:0-2432 GCF_000499745.2 Eimeria mitis
CAGCAGCAGCAGCAGCAGCAGCAGCAGCAGCAGCAGCAGCAGGAGTGTGTGTGTGTTTTATTTAAAACAGAACAAGAAGGGGCCTTCACTGCTGATGTTATCCGGCAGCAGCTGCGGCAGCACGAAGAAGCAGCAGCAAAAGCAAAAGCTGCAGCAGGACAAATAGACCCCACAGACCGTAAGAACTTTCTCCTTTTTGTCTCCTTTTTGTCTCCTTTTTGTCTCCTTTTGTTTCTTTCTTTGTCTCCTTTTCTGTCTCCTTTTTGTCTCTTTTTCTGTCTCCTTTTGTTTATTTCTTTGTCTCCTTTTTGTCTCCCTTTCTTTGTCCTTTTTTTGTCTCCTTTTTGTCTCCTTTGGTCTCCTTCTGTCTCCTTTTGTTTCTTTCTTTGTCTCCTTTTTGTCTCCTTTTTGTCTCCTTTTCTGTATCCTTCTTGTCTCCTTTTTGTCTCCTTTTTGTCTCCTTTTTGTCTCCTTTTGTCTCCTTTTGTCTCCTTTTTTGTCTCCTTTTTGTCTCCTTTTTTGTATCTCCTTTTGTTTCCTTTTCTGTCTCCTTTTTTGTCTCCTTTCGTCTCCTTTTGTCTCCTTTTTTGTCTCCCTTTTTGTCTCCTTTTGTTTCTTTCTTTGTCTCTTTTCTGTATCCTTCTTGTAAAAAAAAACAGAGATATAAACAAACAAAATAAAAACAAATAAATAAATAAAATAAAAATAAATAAACAAAATAAAAACAAATAAATAAATAAGTAAATAAATAAAAAATAAATAAATAAATATATTTGTGTGCTACAGAGAGAAAGAGAAAAGGAGACGAATTACGGGGTGTCTCCGCAGCTGCATCGAAATCAAAAAAAAAGAAACAATTCAAATTCTAGTTCAACCGTCTCCTTTTGTCTCTTTTTGTCTCCTTTTGTCTCTTTTTGTCTCCTTTTGTCTCCTTTTCTGTCTCCTTTTTGCCTTTCTCTGTCTCCTTTTCTGTCTCCGTTTGTCTGTCTCCTTTTTGTTTTCTTTTTATCTTCTTTTTGTCTCCTTTTGTTTCTTCCTCTGTCTCCTTTTTGTCTCCTTTTGTTTCTTTCTCTGTCTCCTTTTTGTCTCCTTTTTGTCTCCTTTTATCTCCTTTTCTGTCTCCTTTTTTGTCTCCTTTTCTGTCTCCTTTTGTCCCCTTTTTGTCTCCTTTTGTTTCTTTCTCTGTCTCCTTTTGTTTCTTTCTCTGTCTCATTTTTGTCTCCTTTTGTTTCTTTCTCTGTCTCCTTTTGTCTCCTTTTCTGTCTCCTTTTTGTCTCCTTTTCGTTTCCTTTCTTCTTTTTGTCTCCTTTTGTCTCTTTTTTTCTGATTTCTCTCCTCTTTCTGTCTCCTTTTGTCTCTTTTCTGTCTCTCTAACTGTCTCCTTTTCTGTCTCTCTATCTGTCTCCTTTTGTTTCTTTTCTGTCTCCTTTCTTTTTTCTTTTTTTCTTTTTTCTTCTGTCTCCTCTCTTCTTTTCTTTCTGTGTTTTTGTTTGTCTCCTTTTGTCTCTTTTATATATTACAGACAAACCCTAAAAAAGGGTTTAGGGTTTAGGGTTTAGCGTACCCCTAAACCCTAAACCCTAAATCCTTTTTGATTGTTTAGAGTAACCATAAACCCTAAACCCTTTTTTAGGGTTTAGCGTAGCCCTAAAGCATATATTCTTTTTAGGGTTTAGGGTAAACCCTAAACCCTTTTTTAGGGTTTAGGGTAAACCCTAAACCCTAGGACGTAGGGTTTAGGGTAAACCCTAAACCCTTTTTTAGGGTTTAGGGTAAACCCTAAACCCTAGAAAGTATCCGCATTCTATTTATACTAACTATATATATTTATGTATTTATTTATATATTTATTTATTATTTATTTATTTATTTATTTATTTATTGTTTGTCTCCTTTATATTAAAAAAGAAATAGAGAAGAGACAGAAAGGAGACAGAAGAGAGAGTCCCCTCGTTTCTGTTTTTTTTTTCTTTGTTTGTTTATATTTTATTTTTATTTTATTAAATATATAAAAATATAAATAAAACAAAAAAACAAAAATATAAATAAAAAATAAAACAAAGACAACGGCATTCATCTCCTAAACCCTCAGCAGCAAAACCCTAAACCCTAATTCTCTGTAGCGTGCTGTGAAGAGACAGCAAGGGTTTAGGGTTTAGGGTTTAGGGTTTGGGTTTGAGGGTTTAGGGTTTGGAGCTTAAGGTCTAGGGTTTAGGGTTTTAGGGTCTAGGGTTTAGGGTTTAGGGTTTAGGGTTAGCAGGTATTTAGTGTATACACTCTAGGGTTTACGCTTTGGGGTGTATGAGTTAGGGTTTAGGGTTTAGGGTCTAGGGTTTAGGGTTTAGGGTTTAGGGTTTGTCTACGTGTGCTGTATACTTCTACTAGGGTTTAGGATATTAGGGTTTAGGGTTTTTAGCTGCGTACTAAACTAA
>NW_013571806.1:2532-2754 GCF_000499745.2 Eimeria mitis
AATATATTTATATATTTATATATTTATTTATTTATTATTTATTTATTTATTTATTGTTTGTCTCCTTTATATTAAAAAAAAGATAGAGAAGAGACAGAAAGGAGACAGAAGAGAGAGTCCCTTCGTTTCTCTTTTTTTTTTCTTTGTTTGTTTTTATATTTTATTTTTATTTTATTAAATATATAAAAATATAAATAAAACAAAAAAACAAAAATATAAATA
>NW_013571806.1:2854-2943 GCF_000499745.2 Eimeria mitis
AACCCTAAACCCTAGATCCTAAATACCTGAGGGTCTAGTGTAAACCCTAAACCCTAGAAATAATTAAAAATTTATTTTTATTTTTTAAA
>NW_013571806.1:3043-3239 GCF_000499745.2 Eimeria mitis
TTAGGGTTTAGGGTTTAGGGTTTAGGGTTTGTCTTCGTGTGCTGTATACTTCTACTAGGGTTTAGGATATTAGGGTTTAGGGTTTTTAGCTGCGTACTAAACTAAAAGGGTTTAGGGTTTTAGGGTTTTAGGGTTTAGGGTTTAGGGTTTAGGGTTTAGAGGGTTTAGCTCTACGGGCCCCCAGTAAACCCTAAAC
>NW_013571806.1:3339-3991 GCF_000499745.2 Eimeria mitis
TTAGGGTTTTAGGGTTTAGGGTTTAGGGTTTAGGGTTTAGGGTTTAGAGGGTTTAGCTCTACGGGCCCCCAGTAAACCCTAAACCCCCGACCACCCAAACCCTAAACCCTAAACCCTAAACCCTAGATCATAAATACCTGAGGGTCTAGTGTAAACCCTAAACCCTAGAAATAATTAAAAATTTATTTTTATTTTTTAAACCCTAAACCCTAAACCCTAAACCCTAAACCCTAGCGAAGACACTGCAGCCAACCAGCGGCGCTGCTGCTCACCACTCCTCCCCCCAAACCCTAAACCCTAAACCCTAAACCCTAAACTCTAAACCCTAAACCCTAAACCCGCGAAATTAAACCTTTTAAGTTTAAATAAAACATCAACGTAAACCCTAAACCCTAAACCCTTTGTCTGTACACTCTAAACCCTCGTCGTCAGCTGTGTTCTCAGCACCTCTCGCTAGCCCCCAAACCCTAAACCCTAAACCCTCAACCCTAAACCCTAGAGTGTAAACCCTAATTTTTTATTACAGGATGAGGGTTCCCTGCTAGTATCTTTTTTATATCTCCGCCCCCAGCGCCTACCTCTCTAAACCCTAAACCCTAAACCCTAAACCCTAAACCCTCAAGATGGTGTTAGTGAGGAGCCCTAAGCGCTC
>NW_013571806.1:4010-4633 GCF_000499745.2 Eimeria mitis
GCGTCAGCTGTGTTCTCAGCACCTCTCGCTAGCCCCCAAACCCTAAACCCTAAACCCTAAACCCTAAACCCTAAACCCTAGAGTGTAAACCCTAATTTTTTATTACAGGATGAGGGTTCCCTGCTAGTATCTTTTTTATATCACCGCCCCCAGCGCCTACCTCTCTAAACCCTAAACCCTAAACCCTAAACCCTAAACCCTAAACCCTCAAGATGGTGTTAGTGAGGAGCCCTAAGCGCTCGGTCCCTCCTACAAGCACCGACACCAACCAGCAGCAGCAGCAGCAGCAGCAGCAGCAGCAGCAGCAGCAACGCCCCAGCAAGATTCCTGCTGCATCTTCGCTTGTACGCAGCCGCACGGGCTCAGCAGCAGCAGCAGCAGCAGCAGCAACAGCAGCAGCAGCAGCAGCACCAGTTACAGCAGCAGCCCGCAGCAGAATAGCGAGGCTATCTGATAGACAGCAGCAGCAGCAGCATCATCACCACGACGACCCAGAGCAGCAGCAGCAGCAGCAGCAGCAGCATCTACAGAAGCAGCGGCAGCAGCAGCAGAACGTACAGCAGCAGCAGCAGCAGCAGCAGCAGCAGCAGCAGCAGCAGCAGCATGAGAGCTCCTCAACGCCT
>NW_013571806.1:4733-5202 GCF_000499745.2 Eimeria mitis
GCAGCAACAGCAGCAGCAGCAGCAGCAGCACCAGTTACAGCAGCAGCCCGCAGCAGAATAGCGAGGCTTTCTGATAGACAGCAGCAGCAGCAGCATCACCACCACGACGACCCAGAGCAGCAGCAGCAGCAGCAGCAGCAGCAGCATCTACAGAAGCAGCGGCAGCAGCAGCAGAATGTACAGCAGCAGCAGCAGCAGCAGCAGCAGCAGCAGCAGCATGAGAGCTCCTCAACGCCTGACGGTTCGCCGTTACTAAGGGGTTTTCATCTACCTGCTGCTGCTTCTCCAGAAGCTGCAGCAGCGAGAGCAGCAGAGACAGGATCACCTGCAGCAGCAGCAGCAGAAGCAGCAGCAGCAGCAGCAGCAGCAGCAGCAGCATTTGACGCTACGAAGCCCGCTGGCCTGCAGCAGCAGGAAACCTTCAAGCGGCTGTCAGCTCAGGACGAGGCGCTGCAGCAGCAGCAGCAGC
>NW_013571806.1:5302-5800 GCF_000499745.2 Eimeria mitis
CACCTGCAGCAGCAGCAGCAGCAGCAGCAGCAGCAGCAGCTGCTGCTGCTGCTGCTGCTGCTTCTCCAGAAGCTGCAGCAGCGCGAGCAGCAGAGACAGGATCACCAGCAGCAGCAGCAGCAGAAGCAGCAGCAGCAGCAGCAGCAGCATTTGACGCTACGAAGCCCGCAGGCCTGCAGCAGCAGGAAACCTTCAAGCGGCTGTCAGCTCAGGACGAGGCGCTGCAGCAGCAGCAGCAGCAGCAGCAGCAGCAGCAGCAGCAGCAGCAGGATGAGCAGCAGCAGGGGGGGATCGAGCAGCAGCAGCAGCAGCAGCAGCAGCAGGATTGTGTGTTGCTGCTGCAGCAGGAAGAAGAGAATGAGGGTAGTATGTGTCGGAGTGCTGCTGCATCTCAGCAGCAGCAGCAGCAGCAGCAGCAACAGCTGCATTTTCATCTGCAGCAGCAGCAGCAGCAACTGCAGCAGCAACTGCAGCAGCAGCTGCAGCAGCTGCAGCAGC
>NW_013571806.1:5900-6596 GCF_000499745.2 Eimeria mitis
CTGTGTTGCTGCTGCAGCAGGAAGAAGAGAATGAGGGTAGTATGTCTCGGAGTGCTGCTGCATCTCAGCAGCAGCAGCAGCAGCAGCAACAGCTGCACTTTCATCTGCAGCAGCAGCAGCAGCAACTGCAGCAGCAACTGCAGCAGCAGCTGCAGCAGCTGCAGCAGCAACTGGGGTGTATCGATAGAGAGCAGCAGCAGCTGCAGCAGACAATAGAGATAGAAAGAAGATGTGAGGAAGCAATACGGAGAGCTGCTGTGCTGCTGCAGCAGCAGCAGCAAGAAAGGCAAGAGCAGCTGCAGCAGCAGCAGCAGCAGCAGCAGCAAGCGCAGCAGCAGCACGATGAATCAGAGAGTCGTTTTGTCTCTATACAAACAGAAGCAGCAGCAGCAGCAGGAGGAGAGGAGCTGCTGCAGCGTCGGCTGCAGCAGACGCATATAAAGAAGCAGCAGCAGCAGCAGCAGCAGCAGCAGAAGCATGAGTTGCTGCTGTCTTTAAGTAAAACGGAATATAAAGCTAAACAACTGCAGCAGCTGCTGCAGCAGCTAAAACAAAAACAAGAAAAAAAAATAAATAAAATAAAACAAACAGAGTTGCTGCTCTCGATAGCCACAAGGTTTAAAATAAATAAAATAAACAGCAGCACCATCGTAGGCCTCACTGTGCCTGATCAGCCCCCTCCTGCTGCTGCTGCTG
>NW_013571807.1:0-942 GCF_000499745.2 Eimeria mitis
TATATATATATATATATATATATATATATATATATTGATACATCTATTGTATACAAAAAGTAAATAGAAATAAAAGTATTGTTGGTGTATATATAACTGTCCCCTTCTGTCTGTCCCTGTCTCCTTCATCTGTCTCCGTTTGTCTCCTTTTGTCTCCTTTTGTCTTTATCTGTCTCTTTCTGTCTCTTTCTGTCTCTTTTTGTCTCTTTCTGTCTCATTTTGTCTTTATCTGTCTCCTTTTGTCTCTATCTGTCTCCTTTTGTCTCTATCTGTCTCCTTTTTTCTTTATCTGTCTCTTTTTGTCTCTTTCTGCCTCCTACCTGTCTCCTTTCCTCTCTCTGTATTTGCCTCTTTCTATCTCTGTCTCCTTTATCTGTCTCCTTTTGTCTCTGTCTGTATCTGTCTCCTTTTGTTTCTGTTTATCTTTATGTGTTTCTCTTTATCTCTGTCTCCCTCTATCTGTCTCCTTTTATCTCTATATCTATATCTATTTGTCTCCTTTTGTCTCTGTCTCTGTCTATCTACATCTGTCTCCTTCTGTCTTTCTCTCTCTATCTTTATCTGTCTCCTGTCTCTGTTTATATATATCTGTCTCCTTCTCGCTATCTATCTATATCTGTCTCTTTCTATCTCTATCTGTCTCTATCTGTCTCCTTTCGTTTCTGTCTCTCTTTATCTGTCTCCTTCTCTATCTATCTCTTTCTATCTGTCTCCTTTTGTCTCTGTCTATCTGTATCTGTCTCCTTTTCTCTGTCTCTTNTCTGTATCTGTCTCCTTTTTATTTCTTTTGTTGTTTCTATTTCTCTATATACAGCCTTAAAGAGACACACCCAATACAGTAAGCAACCATGCATGCTAGCCAGCTAGCCATGTAGCTAGCTAGCTAGCTAGCTAGCTAGCTAGCTATGTAGCTGCAAGCTACTAGCGGCCAGCTAGCTAGCT
>NW_013571807.1:1042-2243 GCF_000499745.2 Eimeria mitis
ATTTCTATCTCTATCTCTATCTATCTCTTTCTATCTGTCTCCTTTTGTCTCTGTCTCTCTGTATCTGTCTCCTTTTTATTTCTTTTGTTGTTTCTATTTCTCTATATACAGCCTTAAAGAGACACACTCAATACAGTAAGCAACCATGCATGCTAGCTAGCTAGCTAGCCATGTAGCTAGCTAGCTAGCTAGCTAGCTAGCTAGCTAGCTATGTAGCTGCAAGCTACTAGCGGCCAGCTAGCTAGCTGGGTAGCTAGCTAGCTAGCTAGCTAGCTAGGTACTTAGTTGTTTAAGCTGACGATAGCCGCACATCTGTGCCCCGCTAGCTAGCTAGCTAGCTATGTAGCTAGCTAGCTACGTAGCTAGCTAGCTAGCTGGCCCGCAAAGCGTTGTTGCTGCTTCTGTGAGCCGCTGCTGCTGCTGTTGCTGCCGCAGCAGCAGCAGCAGCAGCAGCAAATATCTTGCTGCACTGCATCGTTTGTGCTTCATCAACGCAAACAACAACTCTGCTGCTGCAACTGCCGCAGCAGCAGCAGCAGCCACCGCAGCCGCAGCAGCAGCCCCCGCAGCCGCAGCAGCAGCCCCCGCAGCCGCAGCAGCAGCCACCGCAGCAGCAGCAGCCGCAGCAGCAGCCGCAGCAGCAGCAGCAGCAGCAGCAGGGTTTAGAATCCAACTCTCGCAAGCCTCTGGTCTGTCTTTGGGTTAGCTGTTAGCAGCTGCAGCCGCTCGATTGCATGCGTGACGCTGTCTTGTGTCTGCTGCAGCTGCTGCAGCAGCAGCAGCCGCAGCGCAGCAGCATACTGCTGCAGCAGCTCCCTAGACACCCCGCAGCTAGCAGCAGCAGCTTCCATCGACCCCACCATCACCGGCAGCTGCAGCAGCAAACGATGTGTCTCCTCATCAGACAACCCTCCAGCAGCAGCAGCAGCAGCAGCAGGACCATTTGCTGCTGCTGCTGCTGCAGCAACGCGAACCTCCACTGCCTGCAGCAGCAGCAACAGCAGCAACAGCAGCAGCAGCAGCAGCAGCGTGATGAGGCGGGCCCCTTAACATGTACAGAACAGGCAGCAGCAACAGCAGCAGTCGCAGCAGGAACAGGAGCAACAGCAGCAGCAACTGCAGCAGCAGCAACTGCAGCAGCAGCAACAGCAGCAGCAGCAACAGCAGCAGCAGCAACAGCAGCAGCAGCAACAGCAGCAGC
>NW_013571807.1:3359-4055 GCF_000499745.2 Eimeria mitis
AGCAGCAGCAGCACCACCACCACCACCACCCGCACCAGCAGCAGCAGCAGCAGCAGCAGCAGCAGCAGCAGCAACATACCTGCAAGTGCATCTTCATACTGAAGTTTCACAGCCATCATCAGCAGCAAACGCAGCAGCTCAATACGAACAGCGGGGCTGTCTTTTACTGGTTTCTCTACCTTTATACCCAAGTCATCTATATACTGCATGCATATAAATAAATAAATAAATAAATATAAATAAATAAATATAAATATAAATAAATAAATATAAATGTTTATTTATTTATTTTTTTTTATTTTTTTTAATACACTTATTGATATACTTATGTTTATTTATTTACTTTTAGTTGTTTCTCTACCTTTATACACAGCTCATCTATATACTGCATGCATATAAATAAATAAATAAATAAATAAATATAAATAAATAAATAAATATAAATAAATAAATAAATATAAGTGTTTATTTATTTATTTATTTTATTTATTTATAAATGTATATGTATATGTATACAGCAACAGCAAACAAATGAATACATAAATCTCACTAGCAGCAGCAGCAGCAGCAGCAACAGCAGCAACAGCAGCAACAGCAGCAACAGCAGCAGCAACAGCAGCATGATATATACATATATATACACATACACATATATACATACATATATATATATATATACATATATATATATATATA
>NW_013571807.1:4260-4513 GCF_000499745.2 Eimeria mitis
TGTATAAAAGAATTCCACCAAGTATGTTGTGTGTGTTGGCTATAAAAAATTTTTGATTTTCTTTGAATTTTTGGGAGAAAACGCAGCGAAGTTTCTTCGATAAAAAAAATTAAATTTTGAAATTCAGGTGTATGTACACCTGGTGTAAGGGGACAGTTGAGTGCATGCAGCAGCCGTAGTATACTTTGTGGGAGAGGGATAGGTTCTGCTGCTGCTGCTGCTGCTGTTGCTGCTGCTGCTGCAGCAGCAGCAG
>NW_013571807.1:4846-6055 GCF_000499745.2 Eimeria mitis
GCCCAAGACACTCTAAAAGAAACATTCAGTTTTTATTTTTTTTATAATTCTCTGCAGCAGCAGCAGCAGCAGCAGCAACACATGCAGCAGCAGCAGCAGCAGCAGCAGCAGCAGAAAGGAGGGGCCCCCCAGGCGCATGCGCAGGTGGGGGCCCCCCAGAGCAGCTGTGTGTATTTATTCATTTATTTTGTTTATTTTATTTATTTTATTTATTTTATTTTATTTATTTATTTATTTATTTATTTATTTATTTGTTTTTTCTTGGGCGCCTCCGCTGCTTCCTGCTGCATGAGGGGGCCCAGCCGCTTACAGCTTGTTTTTGTTTTTTTATTTTTTATTTTTGTTTGTTTTTTTATTTTATATTTTTGTTTTTTTTATTATATATATTTGTTTTTTATTATATGTATTTGTTTTTTTATTATATATATTTGTTCTTGTTTGTTTATTATATATATTTGTTTTTGTTTATTTTATATATTTATTATTTTTTAATTATATATATTTGTTTTTTTATTATATATATTTGTTTTTCTTTTTTTATTAAATATTTTTGTTTTTGTTTCTTTGTTTTATATATTTGTTTTTTTGTTTATTATATATATTTGTTTTTGTTTGTTTATTATATATTTTTGTTTTTGTTTTTTATTATATATATATTTGTCTTTTTGTTTATTATATATATTTGTTTCCGTTTCTTTATTTTATATATTTGTTTTTGTTTTTTTATTATATATATATTATTATTATATATATTTGTTTTTTTTTATATGTATATTTGCTTCTTTATTTTATATATTTGTTTTTGTTTGTTTATTATATATATTTGTTTTTTTGTTTATTATATATATTTGTTTCTGTTTCTTTATTTTATATATTTGTTTTTGTTTTTTTTATATATATTTGTTTTTCTTTGTTTATTTTATATTTGTTTTTGTTTTTTTTAGTATATGTTTGTATTTTTTTAATTATATTTTTTTTGTTTTTTTATTATACATGTATGCCTTTTTTTATATATATTTCTTTTTGTTTCTTTATTTTGTATATTTTTTTTTGTTTGTTTATTTTATATATTTGTTTTTGTTTGTTTATTATATATATTTGTTTTTGTTTGTTTATTATATATATTTGTTTTCTTGTTTATTATATATATTTGCTTTTGTTTTTTTGTTATATATATATATATATATTTTTGTTATATATATATATATA
>NW_013571808.1:0-135 GCF_000499745.2 Eimeria mitis
TAGACGACGAACCCGTGTACTCTGCAACATTTCTGTAGGCGAAAAACCTGCAATACCATGATTCAAAAAAAATATATATATATATATATATATATATATATATATATATATATATATATATATATATATATATAT
>NW_013571808.1:181-1253 GCF_000499745.2 Eimeria mitis
CTGCACAGCTAGCTGCTCAGCCACTTGCATGGCTAGCTGTGCTGTGTCAGCCATGTGCCAATGAAAGTATGCTGCGACAACGGATGCGCCTGGATACAGCGTAGGCAGAACAGAGTATGCGACAAGTGCTGAAGAATCAATATAGGCATGAAGGGATGCATTTGTACGAACTGCAGGCGAAGGTTTCAGCTGCACGAGATGACAGAGTTGTATGTGTGCATGGAGCTAAGCATGTGCATACACATTCGATAGATAGAACAGGTTGCGTGATATGTATTATTACACATATTTACAACAACACAGCTCGTTGGCATTTCTGCAAATGTGAATGAATGCATCGGTGCGGTGTCTATCGGTTTCAGCATCTGCTTGCCTGGGTGTGCTTTTACATAGTTGAACCCATGAACTGATGAAGACGTCCAAAGCATCTCCGTCACCTTTAAATGTCAATCGAGTTTTGGGGTCCTTTGAGCCCGCTATAAATCGTGCAGTTCCTTCTGCGAGGCCCCGCAAGGTTTTTACAAGAGCATCTTTATTAAGGCTGTAAGAAAGAAACAGACAAAATAACACAAAACAAAAGAAGATAAACAGCAGCAGGCATCATATATCTCCATACTCCTCGTTACTTTATTCATGGTTTCTAAACATGAATGCAGCAAAGGATACAATCCGGAGCACCACCCGCGGCTCCCATCACCCTTTGTTGGTTTCACCTGTCGTCTAACAGAGAGCTTCGATTCCAGAGATGTTTGGGTTCAGTCTCGGCTGAGAGAGTGCCTGCAATGAGTTTCGCTCTAGTGAAGTGTTCATGGGGCCAGAAAGACAACACCTTCTCCCCTACGGCGATCTTCTTCGTGCGAGTAGTCACCTGCACCCCTTCTTCCTTCAACGCCTTTTCAAGAGTCTGCAGGTTAACCAATACACTCCAGTTGCAGCATTTGTAATGCAGGCACTCAGGACAACAAGTCGCAAGGTATGTTTATGCTGATGAGCCAGCGAGTGCTGCTCCGTGTTCATCGCCAAGACGAACCTGTAAGAAACGCGAGGCTTCGGGGTCTTTGTATGCTTTTGG
>NW_013571808.1:1381-1623 GCF_000499745.2 Eimeria mitis
GAGTAATGGGGCTTCGCTACACCACGAAACACTCAGGCTGTAAGCCACCTGCATATATTCAACAAAACCTCCACAGGAGTAGTGCAGCTTCCCTGCAGCTCCAACGCAAACGAGATAGAGGGAAATGAGGAGAGGCACATATACCCACTATCAACTGCAACAGTTTCTCAGCCATAGGCGTGACGAATATATATATATATATATATATATATATATATATATATATATATATATATATATAT
>NW_013571808.1:1649-1937 GCF_000499745.2 Eimeria mitis
AGCTACACAGACCTCACCTAGGGTCTGCTCGCCCAATCCACTCCGCCACCCCTTCGTAGTTCATTGCGCTCGCATCTGCCAGCACGAATGCGACGCTGTAGTTGAGAGGTTCCTGTTTGTAGATCTTCTTCAGCTCCCTAGCGAGCGACATGAGAGCTGAATGTAAAACAAGGCAATTACAATACACAAACATAACAACATTAAAGGTCAAATCCCTGCTGCCTTTTTCAGCAATGAACAAACGAAAACAAGAACCGCTTCACGCAAAAAAGATCCTGGATCCTGAAG
>NW_013571808.1:2037-2415 GCF_000499745.2 Eimeria mitis
TATCTTCTTCAGCTCCCTAGCGAGCGACATGAGAGCTGAATGTAAAGCAAGGCAATTACAATACACAAACATAACAACATTAAAAGTCAAACCCCTCCTGCCTTTTTCAGCAATGAACAAACGAAAACAAGAACCGCTTCACGCAAAAAAGATCCTGGATCCTGAAGCGTCTGCAACATCTTCTGCAGTGACAGCCGCGTACAGTTCAGCTGAGAGTTTGCATGCTCTTTGCAGGTGTACGCGAATAGCGCTCCACAGTTACAAATGCACATACACAACGCGTACATGTACATACGTACAAACCCATGTCATATCCAGTTCAACAGAAGCCATGCCTTTCTGTAGTTTGTTAACATGTAGAACTCGCAACGTGCATAT
>NW_013571808.1:2515-3147 GCF_000499745.2 Eimeria mitis
TGTCAAATCCCTCCTGCCTTTTTCAGCAATGAACAAACCAAAACAAGAACCGCTTCACGCAAAAAAGATCCTGGATCCTGAAGCGTCTGCAACATCTTCTGCAGTGGCAGCCGCGTACAGTTCAGCTGAGAGTTTGCATGTTCTTTGCAGGTGTACGCGAATAGCGCTCCACAGTTACAAATGCAAACAGACAACGCGTACATGTACATAAGTACAAGCCCATATCATATCCAGTTCAACAGAAGCCATGCCTTTCTGTAGTTTGTTAACATGTAGAACTCGCAACGTGCATATGAATACACAGAATTCAACTCGGGGTAGTGTGGTGTTCTTACTGATAAGTCCACTGGCGCCGGTGCTGATGCCTGTGGCGAAATGCTGCGCACAAAGGAACACCCAGGGATTCTAGCGTTGTTACCGCTACGAAATATGGATGTTCATGCGGATGCAGTCTCCGTGGGGGGGAAATAATAATAGGAGTAAAAGATATTGTACGAGCTTTATATCTCTAGAGAAAGTTCAAGAAAAAACGACACTGAAATGCTCTAGTTGCTGCAGGGTATCCGTCTCACAGGAACAGCCGCAAAGGCGTCGTGGTGAGCCACAAATACAACTGTTGGGGGCGCAGCTCC
>NW_013571808.1:3247-3590 GCF_000499745.2 Eimeria mitis
ATAATAGGAGTAAAAGTTATTGTACGAGCTTTATATCTCTAGAGCAAGTTCAAGAAAAAACGACACTGAAAGGCTCTAGATGCTGCATGGTATCCGTCTTACAGGAACAGCCGCAAAGGCGTCGTGGTGAGCCACAAATACAACTGTTGGGGGCGCAGCTCCTTCTGGCCCAGGCTGCCCGTTTAACCATGACTGAAGAAAAACAAAAGGAAACAAGTAAATTCACTCATCGAAGTACATTGCAGTTGCATGGCCTCCAAACCCTAAACCCTAAACCCTAAACCCTAAAAGTGTAAGTTACAAACTCTAAATATCAAGCGCATGTGTTCCTGTTGACTCTCCA
>NW_013571808.1:3690-3909 GCF_000499745.2 Eimeria mitis
CTCTGGCCCAGGCTGCCCGTTTAACCATGACTGAATAAAAACAAAAGGAAAGAAGTAAATTCACTCGTCGAAGTACACTGCAGTTGGATGACCTCCAAACCCTAAACCCTAAACCCTAAACCCTAAAGTGTTAGTTACAACTCTAAAGGTCAAGCGCATGTGTTCCTGTTGACTCTCCACAGATTAAAGGCCAGGGCAGACAGAAGGTAATATGCATGT
>NW_013571808.1:4009-4654 GCF_000499745.2 Eimeria mitis
TATATTAAAGGCCAGGGCAGACAGAAGGTAATATGCATGTGCGTCACATCTGTATAAATGCATGTATATATAAGATATACTGTTGAAGGTAGCCCCTTGCGCGGGCAGGCTTAAACCCTGAAACCTAAGCGCTAAACCCTAGAACCTAGACCCCAAAACTGCCAAAAATATTGCATATACACGCATATTTCTTCACTTTCAGCAGCAACAGGCAGCTTCATATGCTTTCTTTGCATATACGAGGCAGCAACGCACGCATGAGCATGCACGTGCAACAGACTAACCGTCAGAGTCACGCCCTTTACAGAAGAAATAAACCGCAGCTCCTCGGCCAAGGAGCTCTGTGCAGTCAAGAATGGACGGAACATAGGCTTCCTCGCGTTGGCGTGCCCGTCCTCCTCTGAATCAGCACCACCAGCAGCAGCAGACAGCAGCATCAGGTTGCAGCAGGAGTAGCTCTTAACCGCTAGAAGTAGTTGTACGTATGCAACAGGTGTTTACAGGGTATGAACGTGCGGTCTACGTGGCTGCATATACAAATATATATTGTGCATACGCATATGTGCGTGTGTATCCACGTAAAACATGCGTGCATCTATCTATCATCTTATACATATATATATATATATATATATATATATATAT
>NW_013571808.1:4949-5407 GCF_000499745.2 Eimeria mitis
CCTAGGTGATATGCGACTATTCTCAGCTGTATGTACACCCCACGCTATCACTCTTTAGTATGTGAATATGGTATCCAGAAGGACGCGAGACCCCTACATTCAACTTTGGGTTCAGAAAGACGCAGGGCTCCCCATAGTGAAATAAGGGTTTAGGGTTTAGGGTTGCAGCTCTGAATGAACTGTGTTGATCTCCAGGCCTTGCATCTTGCGGTGTAGGGTTTACAGACTAGGATTAGAATGCTAGGGTTTAGGGTTTACCTGTTGAGCGTTCAGGGCGGTTGCCCTTGCGACACAAATAACACGAGGAGCGGAAGCTGTTGCTGACCCATCCAGACCTTCTAATAACTTCTCGCAACTGCGTATGGGGCCCCACTGGAGAGAAACTCGACCCCAGGGGCCCAAGGGGAAGTTGGGTGCCGCTCTGTACTGCAGAGCTCTGTACCCCGTCAAGGACATCT
>NW_013571808.1:5487-6414 GCF_000499745.2 Eimeria mitis
TTGAGCTAGGAAAGAGGCGTTGCGGAAGAAGCAACTATGACGAGGTTTGGGAGCTGATGAGAGGAAATGTGCAGGTGCCAGAAACAACTCTTATGGCTGCATTATTTGCATGAAGAAGTTGAAATACTATGAAAGAAATGCCGCTGGACTGATACCGCTATAACCCACGACGATGGGTATCCTGTAACTCTTCTCTGCTTGCCTTCTCACCTGTGCCACGGAGAAAAGAGATAAAGCCCCCAAACATATAACAGCCGCCCACGCCCAAAGGCGCTTGGTATGAGGAACTCGCATGGTGATATGAAACTGTTTGTGTGGGGCCGCTCGAAGGAGTAGCCAATGGAAAAACCGTCAGCACAGTTGCTCGGCCTGGCGTAGTGCCTGCTGGCCCCCAACGGGTACGCGGGTACCCGCGTATGTGTCTATTGAAGAACGCAAATGAAAATCTGTTTTTATTTCCGCCCCTTTAAGCGCTGCTGGTCGTACTATTGCAGCGTTGCCGCACGGCCTGCGGCTGTTTCCGTAGGTCAAGTTTCAGATGAACTCTGCCGCTTCACCGCGGCTCGTCAGGGCAATAAATACCTTTTATCTGTCAAAAAAATGTTTGTTAAGGGATTAAAAAGAAGTCACAAGCCAGTACCAGCCAGGTTTCTTGGAGATTTCGCCGGGATCCGGAGGCGACACGGCATGTGTCCTAGTGGAGGTAGGGGCCCTTTTCCTCTCTGTCTGTCACTTAGGACAAAGAAATACATATGATATATATATTATATATTAAAGGCATTAAACATGTGCCTCAGTTATCTGCATAAGAGCAATACCAACATCCAAATGCCCCACTCATCTTCACGCGCCTTGGCGAGCGGGGCCCCCCGTTTCTCGCCGCTGTCGCTGTCTTCCGTACTTTGGACGACTTCATGAATCTTTGCA
>NW_013571809.1:0-2782 GCF_000499745.2 Eimeria mitis
TCTGCATAAATGGCCTCTGGCGCATCTGTACTCCTACATTGCCGGAATTCCTATCCCATCTTCTCTACCAACACCACGATCACGTTACCGCTGGACATCGTGGAGAACGGAAGACGTTTCTATCTCTCAGCAAGTTGTACTATTGGCCAGAATGAGGGCGTACACAACGGCGTATGTTGAGTCCTGTGTGCAGTGTCGTGCGTCCAAGGCACTGTCACAGAAGCCGACAGGTCTATTTCCACCACTCGTTGTTCCTTCGCGACGCTGGAGCCACGTTAGTCTTGATTTCATAACGGGCCTGCCCCTCATCCCCCATGGACATGATTGCATATTCGTTATCGTCGATTCACTCAGTAAGATTGCGCATTTCATTCCCACGAAGAAGTCGGCGCCTACTGCGGATACTATCGAACTCTTGGCGGATAGACTGATTAGATATCACGGTTTCCCGGATGTCTTGATCTCTGACCGTGATCCCCGGTTTCATTCCGTGTTGTGGCAGCAGCTTTGTCATCGATTTCACCTCAAACGCGCAATGTCTCCTCCCTATCATCCGCAATCCGACGGTCAGACAGAGAGGGTCAATCGTACTTTGGAGCAAATGCTCCGTACGTACATTCAGACAGATGAGCGTGAGTGCAAGCGCCTGCTACCGCCGCTCGAGCTCGCCTATAACACCACCAGTCATTCCTCCACAGAACTTAGTCCCTTCGAAGTTATGATCGGCCAGAATCCCGTCACAGCAGCAGATCTTAATGTCATCGGTAATCTCGCGCCAACTCTATCCCCGCCTATGACGAAACTATTCCAACAGCTGTGTGATCGAGCCCAGAGCCATATTCTTAAGGCGAAGTGNCCGCCTATGACGAAACTATTCCAACAGCTGTGTGATCGAGCCCAGAGCCATATTCTTAAGGCGAAGTGGCGGCAGAAACGCTATGCCGACGCTCACCGACGAGATGAGCAGTACAACCCAGGCGATCGGGTCTGGATAAGCAGCCTTAATCTTCCGGGGCTCAACCAATGCTCCAAGTTCGAGCCTAGGTTTTGCGGTCCCTTCACAGTCTTGCAACGAATCGGCCAGGTCGCCCACCGTATCCAGCTTCCGCCGACGTACACGTGTCATAATGTATTTCACGTCTCTCAGGTCGTCCCCGACCGCCCACGCGACCCTCAGATGAAGTCCAAAGAAGCAGCTGTTGGGTGGTTACCAGTGACGAGCCCAGACGGAAGTCCCACCGATATTTACGAGGTCGACTATATCCTCGACCAACGCGGCTCAGGCGAAGATATCCAATACCTTGTCAAATGGCGTGATGCTCCCGAGGATCGCGCGACTTGGGAGGCTTCTGCCAACCTTACCAACTGCCCCGCCCTTCTTCGTGCTTGGCGACGTCATCTCAGGCGCGCAAGGAAAGCTCAGCGGGGACTTCAGGACGTCGCCCCCGGCTCTGGTGACACCGCCTCAGTATCGGCCTCATCGCCGACGTTTCTCTTGCGGGGGGGGGAAGGAGTGGAGCGGGACCCTCCGGCAGCCGCACCACTCATAGCAGAGGGCAGCGTAAAGGAGCCAGCGAGACATGCATCGCTGAGGAACACGTTGGGCTCTGAAGCGGATCTCAGGAGGTGTGCAATCCGAGAGGCAGGAGTCGAAGGTGTGGGATCCGTAGACAAGGAAGTTAAAGACGTTAGTGGGGAAAAGGAAAAACTAGAAACAGCTAGAAAAGGGAAAGGAAAAGGGACGGGACAGACTGGGCGAGGAAAGTTCAAGAAGTGACCAGGAAAGTTTCAGCCGAGAGGGGAAAAATGGAGTGCATTGGCACTACAGTGCACCGTTGTAGATATCTAGTGGGCAAAATGAGACTAAATTTTGTAATAATTAATTTAATTTAATCAATAAAATTTAAGTTTAGTAAACCAAATCGAAGGGTCATGGTAGTTAGCTGAGGATAGCCGACACCTCGCTAGAGGCAGAGGCATAGTCACCGCGGTAACGCGGGTCGGCCGTACCCTCACGGTTCTAGGAACCGGCCTGAAGTATCGCCAAGNGAATTTATTTGAAGTACTAATAGAAACGACTAGTTCTGCAGATCCTGCCCGTATAGCTGCGAACTGCTACACTCCAGTCTATTCTGCGTGAGAGAGCTAGATGCACCCAGGCATTACAGTCTGAGTGTGGCTTGAGCCAAGAGTCTCAACTGCAGCGTCCGTCTCCTAAGCAGCCCTCCACCCCTGTGGCTGCTGAGCGGTTTGGTTATCCTAGCATTCTGTATAAAATAATACAACTTGCCTATAAGTATTGTATTCATTCTCTTACAGCTAACTAGGCCTGTGAAGGTTGCACTTGAGCTCCACTGTAGTGCCTGTGCATTACAACCCCCTTTCCCGACTGAACCCGGCGTCCCCGCTTCATTGAATTATTCCTAACTCCTTATTTCTCTATTCTTCTCCTGCCCGCCTCTTTGTGTTGGTGTTGGGTGGTTCCACGGTCCTAGGCTTGTGGAGTTGTCTACAATGCGTAGTACTGCTAGAGCGTAATTAGAACATTTATTATGTTTACTACCATTATAACGCTTGTTCTCTGGCCCTCATCTAGGACAGAGGAGAGCTGCAATGTAGGTAAGAACGTAACGCAAGAGTTTCCCCAAATAGCTAACCTCCTTCCCCGGTCCTTAGGCATACTGGGCGTTGAGCTCAGCGCCTGAGTGTAACGCTTGTTCTCTGGCCTTTATCTGACCAGAGACGAGCCGCAATGAAGGCAAAGACTTAAAGCAAGAGTTTC
>NW_013571809.1:2857-5962 GCF_000499745.2 Eimeria mitis
AACGGTTGCAAGCGCTTACACGCAGCATGCCAAAACCGTCGAAAGGCTCCTGAGCTAACTCTGCGCTAACGCATGCTACATCTGCCCCCCCATCAGCAAAAAAGCGCACGTCCTCGTGCGCAGATGGCCATGTTGAACTCGAAGGGGTTGCTGTTGGAGCGATAGCTCTTGGCACTGCTGCGGCTGCTGCTGCTCTCCTCACCGGTGGCCGTCCCTGCGATGAAACGAGGGGAAACTGGTAAAAGGGGTCCAATAGGTAACGATATAGAGTGAAAGAGAAGGGTGAGGGCAATCAGCGTCTCGATCACTGCATCTGACTCAAACGGCGAGTCATGATGCGGCGTCCGCCCCGCTGCCGCAACGGTGCCTCGGCACCACCGGAATAAGCTGGCCGGCAACCGAAACGCGACAACGTTGATGATACCTTTGATATACTTGACGGTGAAGTCATACTGCGTGAGCCGGCAAAGCCACCGAACAACTCTCCCGTTGTCGTAGTCTTGAAAACTCTTCGTCAGGTGTATCAATGATTGGTGGTCGGTCTGGACCGTGAAGTGCCTGCCATACAGGTAGTGTCGGCACTTTTTAACGCCCCACCAGACCGCGTAAAGCTCCTTTTCCCTGACCGGATAATTTCGCTCCCTCTCTGTGAAGCGCTGCGAGTAGCAAGCGATTATTTGGTGCTTTTTCGAACAATTAGCCTGCTGAGAGAGCACACCCCCGACCGCGGTGTCACCGGCATCGGTCGTAAGGAAAAAGGGTTTATCAAAATCAGGAAGCGCGAGTACTGCTAAACCCTAAACCGTAAACTCTAAACCCTAAACCCTAAAACCCTAACCCCTAAACCCTAAACCCTAAACCCTAAACCCTAAACTCTAAACCCTACAACCCTAAACCCTAAACCCTAAACCCTAAACCCTAAACCCTAAAACCCTAAACCCTAAACCCTAACCCTAGAACCCGAAACCCTATTGTGATTGCTGATTATGGTGAAACGCTCATATCATGAGCACAAAGGCCCATAGGTCCTATGGACTAAACATTAGTCCGGGTGATAAACCCAAGTCACTGGAGCCCTGGAACTAGTAAGCCTGAATCCTGAGGCTAAAGCCAAACCCCAAAACTCATATCGGAGTTCTAAAGTTTGTAGCAGCGATGCGGAAAGAGGCGATTTGCTGAAGGGCATGAAGTCTGTTTGGCTGTACGTACAGAGGAATAGAGGGAGCGAAGGGAAAGTGCTTCGACGGTGGGCGTGCTTTGCGCGTGCGGAATGGGCGGCGGGGAAGGGAGTTGAACCCATGCTAAAATGGAAAAAAATCGCTGCGAACGAACCAAATAACGCACTTACTGCAAATGGAAGGGATGCGGGCCGCTTTGAAGGTGTTACAGCGTATTATACATGGGTATGTACCCTGGTAACCCGGAATGGCCTGATGTGAAATCATAGCGATCTGGAGAAAACAGAATATCTCTTAGCCCTGCACTAGGCTTGAAAGTACAATATAAAACGTTGCCTTGCCAGCTGTTTTCTTCTTCTCAACTTACTTTGTATCATTAAGCTGGGATGCCGTAAAAACTACGCACCGATTTCAACAACTAACATGGATGCTGACCTGCAAAAATGTCTCTGGTGCCGTTCACCTAAGAAAATGAGTCAGCAGAGGCGCGATTGTCCGATATACTCCAAGGGGATTCCCCCGTTCAACGGGTAGCATGTTGCAGGTAGAGCGCATCCTATATATTCACAACTCTGCAGCTACCGAACGCGTGCCATGAAACAACACCCTTGAATGCATTAATAACCGTAAACGCATATCTCCCTGTCCACATCAGAAATTACATCTGTTTTGCGTTGTTTTACGGAGGACCATGTTAGCAGCCCGAAAGCAACTACATTGTTGTTGCGGGTAGGGCTTAAAAAGCGTTTTCTAGGATATCACGCATAAATTGCGGCACTTGTACGTTCCAGCTTGCTGCGCCCTCCTGCCTTGCTTATCAAGCCAGGAGTAAGCACATTCGGCAAAATCTAGCTTGATAACACTTTCTTCTAAGGCGCAGGAAGAGCCTGTGGGATAATTGTTTTGTTGTGTGGAAAAGGGAGCACATGCTTCGTGCGCCGTGCTTCGTGCCAAAATCATACGACGGGTGGGAATGGGAATGACACTGCCTTCAACGGCATACCAGCACCCGACCGGCGCCAACGCAACTTGTCCCCCCGGCACGACACACCTGTGGCTTCAGCTAGGTTGTCGCCAATCGTTACAGGGCGGAGCTAGCTAATTCACCGGTGTGTTCAGGCATAACTCAGAACACCGCCCTGCTCACTTCCTGTGACATACCGCATCTACTGACACGCATCCGATACTATCAACACAATTCGTTGGTCTCTGCGGAAGCTGCAGCTCCAAAATGCAACGGGGAAAATGCACACCTCTTAACCAGAATGAAAACATACCTCAAGCCACGAGTTTGTTCAGGCAGGTGGCATCAGGCCACCCTACTCACCTCCTGCGATACACTACACCACCTGTCCAGCACCACACAACGTAAACGCACATCGCTGTTCTCTGTGCAAAACACCGCTCCCAAACGAAGCGGGTCAAATACTCTCCGTTGCTCCAGAATGCGAACAAAAATCAAATAACAGCTGTGTACAGAAAGGCCGCTTCAGACCACCCTGCGCACCGCCTGTGGTATGCTACACCAACTACCACGCAACATATTTTCTGTGAACGCACCTCGTGGTTCCCCCTGCGAATATTGCCAACCACGGGAAACGGCTTCAAAACCAAT
Source organism: Eimeria mitis (assembly GCF_000499745.2). Taxonomy (NCBI): domain Eukaryota; phylum Apicomplexa; class Conoidasida; order Eucoccidiorida; family Eimeriidae; genus Eimeria; species Eimeria mitis. The sequence continues at coordinate 5,651 of NW_013571809.1, forward strand.
TTCGGCTTCACAGTGGCAACCGACGGGAACCGTAGTCGCCTAGAGAGAGACCGCACGACAAGCCGAACTCATCTGCCACATGCCTCATGTATTTCCCCGTACACCCTAGACGCGCTCGGTACAAATATAATCCTCCATCGCTGGCAGCCCCGCCTCACGCCCCTACGCCACACAGAAGACCAAGCGAGGTCACGTGTGCGTTCAGGAAGGCCTCAGAAAGCCACCCTGCTCACTTCCTGCGACATACCGCGTCTACGGACACGCATCCTGCACTATCAACGCACGTCGTTGGTCTCTATAGATTCTGCAGCT
>NW_013571810.1:812-1112 GCF_000499745.2 Eimeria mitis
GCACCGATGGAAATAATTTAATTTGGATGCGTCAAGAAGTTTGTAGCCGGAAGAAAAATAAATAAGAGCTGCAGTTACACCTGAACTGCCTATACACCCTAAACCCTAAACCCTAAACCCTAAACCCTAAACCCTAAACCCTAGCTGCAACACTAGCCGGGTGTATGGATGATTGCTGCTTGCTTTCTCTGCAGTCTTCGCTGCACACTCTAACACATATCACAACACACACAAAACCACTGCTTTTTAATTTATATATATATATATATATATATATATATATATATATATATATATATA
>NW_013571810.1:1140-3336 GCF_000499745.2 Eimeria mitis
TATATAATTATATAATTATATAAATATATAATTATATAATTATGTAGATATATAATTATATATTTATATAAATATGCAATTATATAATTATATAGATATATATTTATATATATAATAAGGTACATAGATACATAAATATAATAAATAAATAAATAAATAAAACAAAGAAAACAAATTAATAAATGCACAAATAAACAAAATAAAATAAAAAAAAAAAATAAATAAATAAATAAATAAAACAAATTAATAAATGCCCAAATAAAATAAATAAATAAATAATTAAATAAATAAAACAAATTAACAAAAGCACAATAAAATAAAATAAAATAAAATAAAATAAATAAAAAACAAACAAAGATTACCTTAATGCTACAGTGGCTCCGCCGCTCTCAACGAGCGAATCAGCGATCGAGAGATTCACAAAAAAACTTTTTGCACTGCATGCAGCAGCAGCAGCAGCAGCAGGAGCAGCAGCAGCAGCAGGAGAAGCAGCAGCAGCAGCAGCAGCAGCAGCATCAGCGCCAACGGCGGCGCGAGCCCAGTCCTGTGCAACACACCACAACAAAAATTTTCGGGTGTATAGGCAGCCTTTTCAGGTGTATAGGCAGCTGACTGGGGTGTATAGGGAGCTTTTTGGGGTGTATAGGCAGCTTATTGGGGTGTATAAGCAGCTAATTGGGGTGTATAGGGAGCACATTGAGGTGTATAGGCAGCTCTTTAGTGTGTATAGGCAGCTCATTGGGGTGTATAGTGAGCTTTTTGGGGTGTATAGGCAGCTTATTGGGGTGTATAGGGAGCTAATTGGGGTGTCTAGGGAACTTTTTGAGGTGTATAGGGAGCTAATTGGGGTGTATAGGTAGCTAATTGGGGTGTATATGCAGCTTTTTGGGGTGCTAATTGGGGCGTATAGGGAGCTCATTGAGGTGCATAAACAGCTAATTGGGGTGTATACGGAGCTAATTGGGGTGTATACGGAGCTAATTGGGGTGTATAAGCAGCTTTTTAGTGTGTATAGGCAGCTTTTTGGGGTGTCTAGGCAGCTTTTTGGGGTGTATAGGCAGCTTTTTGGGGTGTCTAGGCAGCTTTTTGGGATGTATAGGCAGCTGACTGGGGTGTATAGGCAGCTTTTTGGGGTGTATAGGGAGCTGTTTCGGGTGTATAGGCAGCTTGTTGGGGTGTAATGGCAGCTAATTGGGGTGTATAGGGAGCTGATTGGGGTGTATAGGGAGCTAATTGGGGTGCTAATTGGGGTGTATAGGCAGCTTTTAGGGGTGTGTAGGCAGCTTTTTGTGGTGTCTAGGCAGCTTTTTGGGGTGTATAGGCAGCTAATTGGGGTGTATAGGGAGCTAATTGGGGTTACCTTGAGTGCCCAGGTGGGCCCCACGACGGGGTGGAGGGTCGGGTGTTCGTAGTGCTGCAGAAAACGCTGCACCTCAAACGCCTTTCTCTCTGGGTCCCACTGCATCTGCAGCAGCAGCAGCAGCAGCAGCAGCAGCAGCAGCAGCAGCAGTAGCAGAAGTAGCAGCAAGAACAGCAGCAGCAGCAAGAGCAGCAGCAGCAGCAAGAGCAGCAGCAGCAACAAGAGCAGCAACAGTGAATTTAGGGGGGTTTGCTTGCGAGGATGCATGCAGCTGCTGCTAGCTGCGTTTGCTGCAGTCCCAGCAGCAGCAGCAGCAGCAGCAACAGCAGCAGCAGCAGCAGCAGCAGCAGCAAGTCACGAGCAGCAACAAACGCAAGAATAGCAGCAGCAGCAAACAGACTCGAAAACGATCCCACCTCTCTGTTCCCTAATTAGGGTTTAGTAATCTAGGGTTTAGGGTTTAGTAATCTAGGGTTTAGGGTTTAGGGTTTAGGGTTTGGGGTGTATAGGCACCTTAACGTGGCCGTTTACACCCCAAGCAGTAAACTCAAATTTAGGGAGAGAAGCGTGCAAATCAACCAACAAAGAGACAGAAGGACCTCTCTCAAACTGTAGAGTACCCGCGACGGTTGCTGCAGCATATAAAATAAACAAAATAAATAAAAAGGAGACAGATAGAAAAAAAAGAAAGAAAAAGGAGACAGATGGAAAAAAAAAGAAAGAAAAAGGAGACAAAATGAGAGAAAAAAGAAAAAAAAAGGAGACAAAATCAACCAACAAAGAGACAGAAGGACCTCTCTCAAACTGTAGAGTACCCGCGACGGTTGCTGCAGCAT
>NW_013571810.1:5541-5744 GCF_000499745.2 Eimeria mitis
GAAAAATATATAATATAAAATATAAAATATATAAAATAAAAACAACAATACACTCTCTAGTGTTTTCTAGGGTTTAGGGTTTAGGGTTTAGGGTTTACGGTGATAGAGGGTGTGAGTGAGTTGGTGGTTTATTTATATATTTTAATTAAAAAAAAACGAAACAAAAAACAAAATATATAAAATAAACCCATCAATACACTCCT
>NW_013571810.1:5844-6412 GCF_000499745.2 Eimeria mitis
CCCCAAAAAGCTGCTGCAGCTGCTTCGTATTAACTCTGCAACAAACCACAAATTAGGGTTTAGGGTTTAGGGTTTAGGGTTTAGGGTTTACGTTCTATGCACTCTTAATTTTTAGGGTTTAGGGTTTAGGGTTTAGGGTTTAATATTATGTATTATTTATTATTAGTTTTTTTATTATAATTAAAAATAAAAAATATATAATATAAAATATAAAATATATAAAATAAAAACAACAATACACCCTCTAGTGTTTTCTAGGGTTTAGGGTTTAGGGTTTAGGGTTTAGGGTTTAGGGTTTAGGGTGATAGAGGTTGTGAGTGAGTTGGTGGTTTACATATATATTTTAATTAAAAAAAAACGAAACAAAAAACAAAATATATAAAATAAAACAGACAATACACTCTCTAGTGTTGTTTAGGGTTTAGGGTTTAGGGTTTAGGGTTTAGGGTTTAGGGTTTACGGTGATAGAGGGTGTGAGTGAGTTGGTGGTTTACATATATATTTTAATTAAAAAAAAACGAAACAAAAAACAAAATATATAAAATAAACCCATCAATACACTCCTTAC
>NW_013571811.1:0-214 GCF_000499745.2 Eimeria mitis
TGTACGCAGGGGTGAGCAGCAGCTCTGCTGCTGTTGCTGCTGGTTCTTCGTTGTTATTGATCTATTTAAACCTGCAGCAGCATCAGGAGCAGCAGCTGCACTGCAGCAGCAGCAGCAGCAACGCAGCAGCTGCAGCAGCAAGGACAGGAACGGGGGACGCAGCAGCAGTAGCAGCGTGCACGCGGATAGAGGGCGTGGTAGTAGGCAGCTGAGT
>NW_013571811.1:1448-2279 GCF_000499745.2 Eimeria mitis
TTTGTTTCTTTTTTTTTTTTTTTTTTTCTTCTGTCTTTATATGTTTGTCTTTATTCTTTGTCTGCGTGTCTTTGTTTATTTGTTTGTTGTCTTTGTCTTTGTTTGTCTTTGTCTTTATTTGTTTTTTTAATTTGTCTCTGTCTGTATTCCTTGCGTTTGTCTTTCTGTCTCCTTTCTGTCTCCGTCTCTCTGTCTCCGTCTCTGTTTTGTCTCTGTCTCTCTGTCTTTATATATCTGTCTCTGTCTTTGTTTTGTTTTTGTTTTTCTTTTTGTCTTTGTCTTTGTTTTCTTTTTGTCTTTGTCTTTGCTTTTTTTTTCTGTCTTTGTCTTTGTTTTTTTTTTTCTGTCTTTGTCTTGTCTCTGTATCTGCTCTGTCTCTGTCTCTGCGTCTCTTTGTTTGTTTGTCTCCGTTTGTCTTCTCCTTTTGTCTTTGTCTTTTCTTTTTTTTTTTCTGTGTCTTTGTCTTTGTTTCTCTTTGTTTGTCTTTGTATTTCTGTCTTTGTCTCTTTTTTTGTTTTTCTGTCTTTGTTTGTCTTTTTTTATTATTTTTTTGTCTTTGTTTGTCTCTGTTTTTTTGTTTGTCTCCCTGTCTTTGTTTCTCTCTCTGTTTCTCTCTTTGTCTTTGTCTTTGCTTATTTTTTCTTTGTATTTGTCTTTGTCTTTGTTTATTTTTCTTTGTCTTTGTCTTTGTTTACTTTTTTCTTTGTCTTTGTCTTTGTTTATTTTTGTCTTTGTCTTTGTCTTTGTTTACTTTTGTCTTTGTTTATTTTTGGTTTTTTGTTTGTTTTGTTTTTCTCCTTTCTTCACTCCCCCACTCTCTGTCTACTTCTC
>NW_013571811.1:2847-3167 GCF_000499745.2 Eimeria mitis
AAAAAAAAAAAAAAAAAAAAAAAAAAAAAAAAAAAAAAAAAAAAAAAAAAAACAACAAAACAAAACAAAACAAAAACAAAACAAAAAAGATAAATAATAAATTAATTTTTTTATTTTTTAATTTATTTATTTACACTATTTTGTAGTGGTTCAGATACTTGTTATAGTTTTACTTTATTTTCTTATACTTGCATGCATGCATGCATGCATGCAAGTACACGCAAGTGCATGCAAGTGCATGCAAGCGCATGCAACTGCATGCATGCAAGTGCATGCATGCATGCATGCATGCAACTACACGCAACTGCATGCAACTGCAC
>NW_013571811.1:3267-4135 GCF_000499745.2 Eimeria mitis
AACAAAACAAAAAAAAAAAAAAATATATTTGTGTGTGTGTGTTGGGGTGTATATACAGGTCGCAGCGGCATAACAACATTTCATGCTATATCTGCTCCATCAGTATCTATATCTTCTTATTTATATAGAATATATAAATATTTTGGTTGTAGTAAGGAATGTTTTGTATTATCATTAATATATATAGATAGAATATTAATAAAACAAAATAAATTATATATATCTATATTAAATATACATAGATTGCTGCTTGCTGCTGTTGCTGTTGCTGCTAAATTTTATGACGATATATACTACAGCAACAAACATTACGCGCGTGTTGGGGGTGTACATACAGCTGAATTAAACTTATTAGAGGCTAGGTTTCTTTCTCTTCTTTCTTTCCATTTGTTTGTTTCGCCAGAAGAATATAATAGATACAGAGTTAATGTACTTGCTGCAGCAAACACTAAACCCTTCTATCAGCAACCACACACACACCACCAACTGCAACAGCAGCAGCAGCAGCAGCAACAGCAGCAGCAGCAGCAGATACAGACGCAACAGCAACCGAGGCAGCAGCAGCAGTCTGCAGCAAATACTGATACAAACAACGAAACACATACGTACCAATCAGACACCCAGCAGCAGCAGCAGCAGCAGCAGCAGCAGCAACAGCAGCAGCAGCAGCAGCAGCAAGCAGCAGCAACGACGCTTCCTACAGAGGCAGTTGCTGCTGACAGCAGACATCCGAGTCACCCGCATAAAGTGCTGCTGAGGGGCAGCAGCGCAGCAAGCTGCAGCAGCAGCAGCAGGAACTGCAGCAGCAACTGCAGCAGCAGCGGCTGCAGCAGCTGCTGCAGCAACTGCAGCAGCTGCTGCAGCTGCT
>NW_013571811.1:5646-5869 GCF_000499745.2 Eimeria mitis
CACCTGCTGCGCCTCGGAGGCCCCCTCGCCTACATCTCCTACCTGCTACTCGTCGCCGCAGCAGCAGCAGTTTGCTGCTGCTGCTGCTGCTGCTGGGTGTGCAGCAGCTGCTGCAGCAGTTGCTGCTGCTGAAGGCGATCTCAGCAGCAGCAACGCTCTCCTTAGTCAGCACCTTGCTACTCGACTGCAGCAGCAGCAGCAGCAGCAACAGACGTTGATGCTG
>NW_013571811.1:6109-7157 GCF_000499745.2 Eimeria mitis
CTGCTGCGCCTCGGAGGCCCCCTCGCCTACATCTCCTACCTGCTACTCGTCGCCGCAGCAGCAGCAGCAGAGGATCTGTACTGCAGCAACGTGCTGAGAGAGCAGCGGCTGCTGTCGGTATTGCATGAGCAGCAGCAGCTGCTGCAGCAGCGGCTGCAGCAGCAGCAGCACCTGCTGCGTCACCAGAGGCTCGCTATTCAGCAGCAGCAGCAGCTGCTGCTGCTGCTGCGGCACAACAGCAGCAGCAGCAGCGCCCCCAAACAAGCCCTGCAGCAAGCATCAGCTCGTCAGCCTTATATTGCAGAGCAGTTGCAGCAGCAGCAGCAGCAGCAGCAGCAGCAGCAGATGCTGCTGCGGCAGCACCAGCTGCTGCGGCAGCAACTACTAAGAGAACAGCGTTTGAAGCAGCAGCAGCTGCAAAGGACTTGGTGCCGCCGTCTCATCGAGCAGCAGCAGCAGCAGCAGCAGCAGCAGCAGCAGCAGCAGCAGCAGTTGTTGCAGCAGCACCACCACCATATGCAGGATCACCAGCAGCAGCAGCAGCAGCAGCAGCAGCAGGTGCTGCAGCCAGGCTGTTTAGGGCTGCTTGGTGCAGCAGGTGCGAGCCACATGGGGGTGGCAGAAGCAGCAGCAGCAGCAGCAACAGCAGCAGCAGCAACAGCAGCAGCAACAGCAGCAGCAGCGGAGACGAACGCCCCATATATGCGAGCGTCACCGTCAACACACTGCGGGATGTAGCCGCAGAAACAGCAAGAGCAGCAGCAGCAGCAGCTGCTGCAGCAGCTGCAGCAGCAGCAGCAGCAGCAGCAGCAGCAGCAGCAGCTGCAGCAGCAGCAGATTTTAGATTTAATAACGAGACGCCTGATTGCTGCAGTTGTGTCTTGCCTAGACCAAATGCTGCAGCAGCTGCTGCAGCAGCTGCTGCAGCAGGAGGCGACAGCAGAAGCTGCTGCTGTTGCCATAGTTCAACAGGAGCAGCAAGCAGAGCAGCAGCAGCAGCAGCAGCTGCTGCTGCTGCTGCTGCTGCTGCTGCTGTCCACACTTCAGT
>NW_013571811.1:14036-14512 GCF_000499745.2 Eimeria mitis
TTAAGGGGAGATGGACTATATATAGGACGTTGTCTGCTGCTGCTGCACGTGCTGCTGTTGCTGCTGCTGCTCTTGCTGCAGCAGCTGTTGCTGCTGCTGCTGCTGCTGCTGCTGTTTTTGCTGCTGCTCTTGCTGCAGCAGCTGTTGCTGCTGCTGCAGCATTTCGAGCTGCTGCAGCAGAGCGCTGCTGCTCTCGTTGCTGCTGCTGCTGCTGCTGTATCTTTCTGGCTCTCAAGCTGCGTTTGATAGCTCATCTCTCAACTCTGCTGCTGCTGCTGCTGCTGTTTCTGTTGCTGCTGCTGCTGCTGCTGCTGCTGCTGCTGCTGCTGCTGCAGTGCCAGAGAACGATGCAGAAACAGCAGAGGCGGAGGAGGCTGATGAGTTTGCTGCTGTCTTTAGAGGGGAGCGGACCCCCAAGCTATTCATCACAACCAACAAGTAAGCTGCTGCTGCTGCTGCTGCTGCTGCTGCTGCTG
>NW_013571811.1:14612-15419 GCF_000499745.2 Eimeria mitis
GGAGATTGACTATATATATAGGACGTTGTCTGCTGCTGCTGCACCTGCTGCTGTTGCTGCTGCTGCTCTTGCTGCAGCTTCTGCTGCTGCTGCAGCTGCTGTTTTTGCTGCTGCTCTTGCTGCAGCAGCTGTTGCTGCTGCTGCAGCATTTCGAGCTGCTGCAGCAGAGTGCTGCTGCTCTCGCTGCTGCTGCTGCTGCTGTATCTTTCTGGCTCTCAAGCTGCGTTTGATGGTTCATCTCTCAACTCTGCTGCTGCTGCTGCTGCTGCTTCTGTTGCTGCTGCTGCTGCTGCTGCTGCTGCTGCTGCTGCTGCTGCAGTGCCAGAGAACGATGCAGAAACAGCAGAGGCGGAGGAGGCCGATGAGTTTGCTGCTGTCTTTAGAGGGGAACGGACCCCCAAGCTATTCATCACAACCAACAAGTAAGCTGCTGCTGCTGCTGCTGCTGCTGCTGCTGCTGCTACTTGTGTTGCTGCTGCTGCTGCTGCTGCTACTATAGCTGCTGCTGCTGGTTGTGTTGCTGCTGCTACTGCTGCTGCTGCAACTTCTGTTTAGCTACTTCACGGCTTTTGAGCTTCAGCTCTAGCAGCAGCAACAGCAGCAGCAACAGCAGCAGCAGCAACGGCAACAGCAGCAGCAACAGCAGCAGCAACAGCAACAGCGGCAGCAGCAGAAACAACAGCAGCTTGATTAGCTCTCGCTTTTGTTTACCTCTCCTTCACGGCCGATATTATGTGGCTGTTGCTGCTGCTGCTGCTGCTGCTGTTGCTGCTGCTGCTGCTGCTGCTGCTGCTGCTGCTGCTGCTG
>NW_013571811.1:17698-21985 GCF_000499745.2 Eimeria mitis
GCTGCTGCTGCTGCCGCCACCGCTGCTGCTGCTGCTGCTGCTGCTGCTGCTGCTGTTGCTGCTGCCGCCCCTGCTGCTGCTGCTGCTGCTGTTGCTGCTGCTGCTGCTGCTGCTGCTGCTGCTGCTGCTCAGACGCCTGAGTTTACTGGTCGTCGTGTGTTAACATTTCACAACCAAAGAGACTTTATATTTGTTCGGCATCACCGCTACATATTCAGAGAAAAAAAAAGGCTGCGGCCGCCCCTAGACCTCTCCTCTCTGCAGCAGCAGCAGCAGCAGCAGCAGCAGCAGCAGCAGCAGCAGCAGCAGCAGGGGGAGGAGGGGGAGGAGCAGCAGCAGCCTATAGACCCCAGAGTTGGTGCTGCGCTGCAGGAGATAGGGCCCCGGCTCACACTAAAACTGCTGTGGCTGCATGCGGGCCTCTTTAGCACAAAGGAGGGTCTCTTTGAGTTTGTATGGAGACCAGACCTTAAGGTAGATAGAAAAAATATGTTAATATAAACCCAGCTCTCCTGCTGCTGCTGCTGCTGCTGCTGCTGCGGCGGCGGCGGTGGCGGCGGCGGCGGCGGCGGCGGTGCTGCTGCTGCTGCTGCGGCGGCGGCGGCAGCGGCGGCGGCGGCGGCGGCTCTTCCTAGGGATGTAGTTGCTGCTGCGGGGTTAGGTTAGCGCTTGCTGCTGCTGCAGTCCCTGCTGCTGCTGCTGCTGCTGCTGCTGGCAGCGTAGCTCTGGGCCCAAGTGTTTGGGAAGTCTGCAGCAGCAGCAGCAGCAGCAGCAGCAGCAGGAAGAGCAGCGCCAGCAGCAGCAGCAAGAAGAGCAGCAGCAGCAGCAGCAGCAAGAACTGCAGCAGTAGGAAACCCAGCCGCAGCTTGGAAATTTCCCGCTGCAGTTGCTGCAGCAGCAGCAGCAGCAGCAGCAGCAGCAGCAGCAAGTTGTGCTGCTGCTGCAGACATTGTTTTTATTGTGTAAATTTTTATTTAGCTTTTATAAAGGAGACAGAGAAAGACAAAAGGAGACAAAAAATATCTGTCTCCTCTTATCTCCTCCAGCACAACAAAATAAAAAACAAAATAAAAAAAATAAAAAAATAAAATAAAAAACAAAATAAAAAACAAAATAAAAAACAAATTAAATAAATAAATTAATAGTAATTGAAGGAGACAAAAATGTAAACAAAAAAACAAAAGGGACAACGAGGCCCCGCTGCTGCGCTGAGGAGGCAGCAGGGTGACTAATAGCAGCAGCAGCTGCAGCAGCAGCAGCAGCAGCAGCAGCAGCAGCAGCTGCTGCTGCTGCTGCTGTTGGGGAGAAGCAGCAAAGAAGTGCTGCACGATGGCTGCAGCAGCAAACCTGTCACGCTGATGCTGCTGCTGCTGCTGCTGCTGCTCGTCCCCGTAGCAGTCCTGCTATTGCTGCTGCTGTTGCTGCTGTTGCTGCTGCTGCTCCTGCTGTTGCTGCTGTTGCTGCTGCTGCTGCTGCTGCTGCTGCTGCCTTGGGAAGTGACACCAGGCTTCAAGGGCTTCGGTGGCAACTGTCCGAGGCTCAGCCATCGCTCCAATACCTGCAGCAACAGCAGCAGCAGCAGCAACAGCAGCAGCAGCAGCAGCAGCAGCAGCAACAGCAGCAGCAGCAGCAGCAGCAGCAGCGGCAGCAGCAGCAGCAACAGCAGCCAAAATATGCAGCATGTGAATACTGCTTTACAGGAGAGACTGAGAAAGAAACAAAAGAGAGACAGAGACAGACAGAGAAGGAAAGAGAGACAAACACAAAGACAAAGACAAACAGAAAAAAATAAAAAAGAAAAAAAGAAAAAAGAAAGAGATAAAAAAGAAAGAGATAGAGAAGGAGACAGGCACAGAGAGACACTGCGGAGGAGACAAACAGAGACAGAGACAGAGAGACAGAGAAAGAGACAGAGAAAGAGAGACAGACAGAAAGAGACAGAGAGACAGAGACAGAGAGAAAGAGACAGAGAGACAGAGAAAGAGAGACAGAGAAAGAGAGACAGAGAAAGAGAGACAGAGAGAAACAGAGAGACAAAGCGACAGAGACAAGGAGAGAGAAAGACACAGACAGAGAGACAGAGACAAAGAGAGAGAGAGAGACAAAAGGAGACAAAAGGAGGCAAAAGGAGACACAAGGAAGAGACAAAAAGAGCAGATACAAGGAAGAGACAAAAAAAGGAGACAAAAGGAGACAAAAGGAGACAAAAGAAAGAAAACAAAAGAAGAGAAAAAGGAGACAAAAGGAGACAAAAGGAGACAAAAAGGAGACAGGGTGACCAGTGGTCACCCGTGTCTCCGCAGATGAGTGTCTTGCATATCGGCGGTATCACCTGCAGCACCAATCCACACCACGCACCCGCTTGCGCTGTACGTACACTGCAGCAGCAGCAGCAGCAGCAGCAGCAGGAACAGCAGCAGCAGCAGCAGCAGCAGGAACAGCAGCAGCAGCAGCAGCAGGAACAGCAGCAGCAGCAGCAGCAGCAGGAACAGCAGCAGCAGCAGCAGCAGCTTACAAAAACTCCGAACTGCTGCAGCTGCTGTATCTGCTGCTGCGTGATGGGGTGTCTCCACATATCGGTGTTCATTGCGGGGGCAACCACCAACGGCTTGCTGCTGTAGCACCAGGCACGAGCCACGCAGCTCTGCAGCAGCAGCAGCAGCAGCAGCAGCAGCAGCAGCAGCATCAGCAGCAGCAGCAACATGTGTAGAAGCAGCTAGGCACACTGCAACGGGTACGAAGCAGCGGTTGTCTGCTGCAGTGCCGCAGCCACCGCAGCACAGCAACAGCAACAACAACAACAGCAGCAACAGCAGCAGCAGCAGCAACAGCAGCAGCAGCAGCAGCAGCAGCAGCAGCAGGTACAAACCAGCAGGTCGTCACAAAGGCCGCAGGATATCTTGGCGAGACTGTTGGCGCTCAGCGGAGCCACCACAAACACATCAGCCCACCGCCGCAGCTGTACATACACCCCGCAACACCAGCAGCAGCAGCAGCAGCAGCAGCAGCAGCAGCAGCAGATGGAGTTGTTGTTGTTGTTGTAGATACACCCCACGACAAACACACTGTAGCACAAGCAGCAGCAACAGCAGCAGCAGCAGAAGCAGCACACAGCAGAAGGGCAGCCAGCATCTCCAGCAGCAGCAGCAACAGCAGCAGCAGCAGCAGCAGCAGCAGCAGCAGCAAACCTCTATGTGCAAGACAGGGTCTCCTCGCTGTCTCCATGCTGTCCATTCGTCGCTGTCTTTGCGGGCTTGCTGCAGCAGCCCCTCCCGCATGAAGTGCTGCGCCCTTGCTGTTGCTACTAACTCTACCTGCAGCAGCAGCAGCAGCAGCAGCAGCAGCAGCAGCAGCAGCAGCAGCAGCAGCAGGGACAGCAGCAGCAGCAGCAGCAGCAGGGAGAGGGGCAGCATTGATAGGGGGAGAGCAGTGGCTGTTGAAGGCAGCTACAGACTGCCTCAGCTGCAGAAGCAGCTGCTGCTGCAGCAAGCAGCAACAGCAGCAGCAGCAGCAACAGCAGCAGCAGCAGCAGCAGCAGCAGCAGCACCTCAGCTGTTAAGCCCTTTGCTGCTGCTGCTGCGTGGAGCTCGGTGATGAGTTCATCTGTCTTTATAGCAGCAACTGAACCGGTGACCCCCAGCAGCACCCGCACAGTCCCTGCATGCAAAACCCTAAACCCTAAACCCTAAACCCTAAACCCTAAACCCTAAACAACGAGCAGAGAAAGGCGAGACACAGAGGTTGGTGTGACAGCCCTTCTAGGGTTTAGGGTGGGGGGCTTGCAAAGAGCAGGACAGGGTATAATGTTTAGGGTTTAGGGTTTAGGGTTTAGGGTTTAGGGTTTAGGGTTTAGGGTTTAGGGCTCCAGAGGGGTCGAGGTTTGTCTTGCCCTGTGCTGCCTTTGCTTCATTCATTTTGTCTTTTCCTTCATCGGCAATGCTGCTGCTGCTGCTGCTGCTGTTGCTGCTGCTGCTGCTGCTGCTGCTGCTGCTGTTGCTGCTGCTGTTGTTACTGCAGTTTCTGTGTCGTTGGCGGCGCTGCTGCTGCTGCTGCTGCTGCTGCTGCAGCTGCTGCTGCTGCTGCAGCTGGTGTTTGTGTGTCTTCTATGTACAACAAAGCTTATAAATATTTTAATTTTAATATTATAAAATAAAATAAATAAAAAAAACAAAAATTTTTGTTTTTTTTTGTTTTTTTTTGTTTTTTTTGTTTTTTTTTTTATATAGCCCCCGCCTCAGTCCTAGCCACAGCAGCAGCAATCGACGCTGCTCTCCCCCCCCCCCCCCC
>NW_013571811.1:22056-22868 GCF_000499745.2 Eimeria mitis
AAATATAAAAAGTATTTAATAAATTAATTTATATATATTTTATTATTTATTTAATATATTTGCATGCATGCATCTGCATGCGTTTTGTTGTTTTATATTTATAGGTGGGGCTGTGTATGTTTACTTCATCAGCAGGGATGGCTAGCTGGGGGCTGCTAGCTAGCTAGCTAGCTAGCTAGCTAGCTAGCTAGCTAGCTAGCTAGCGAGGGTTCGTAGCTAGCTACGGAGCTAGCTAGCTAGCTGGGGTGGTGCTGGCTAGCTACGGCGGTGTACAGCTGGCTAGCCAACGCCCCAGCTAGCTGCACAGGCCAGCTAGCTACGGCCTCTTGCTGCTGCTGCTACTGCTGCTGCTGCTGCTGCTGCTGCTGCTGCTGTGTATCTCCACTCTCTTCTGCGGTGTCTGGCGAGCTGTGGGGCCCTCAGCTGCTGAGAGCATGCAACACAGACCTGAGCAGCACAGCTAGCTGCAGCTAGCTAGCTGCAGCTGGCTAGCTGCAGCTAGCTAGCTGGTGGTGGGTGCTGCCTGCCTGGCTAGCTGCAGCGCGCTCCATGGGGGCCCTCACCGCACCCAGCTAGCCATAGCTAGCTGCGTGTAGCTACACCTAGCTCAGCTAGCTGCAGCTAGCTGCAGCTAGCTGCAGCTAGCTACCCCAAGCCCCAAAAAGATATAAATTAGGAGACACGTGGAGACAGAAAAAAAAAACAAAAATTAGTTTCTTTCTCCTTTTTACTTTTCTTTGGCTGCAGATATCTCTGCATTTATATTTTTATTTTTTTTTTATAAATATTTTATCTACATCTATATATATATA
>NW_013571812.1:0-1922 GCF_000499745.2 Eimeria mitis
CAGCTGCGGTGTCTCCCCACATAAAAAAAAGGAGACACCTGCGGTGTCTCCTCAGCTATAAAAGGAGACACCCCAGGTGTCTCCTCAGCTGCACTAGAGGAGACACCCCAGGGTGTCTCCTCAGCTGTATAAGGAGACAGCTGGGGTGTCTCCTCAGCTATAAAAGGAGACACCTGCGGTGTCTCCTCAGCTGCACTAGAGCAGACACCCCAGGTGTCTCCTCAGCTGCACTTGTCTCCTTATACAGCTCAGGAGACACCCCAGGGTGTCTCCGCAGCTATATAAGGAGACAGTTGAGCTATAAAAGGAGACACCTGCGGTGTCTCCGCAGCTACAAAAGGAGACAGCTGGGGTGTCTCCTGAGGTGTATAAGGAGACAGTTGAGGAGCAGAGAGAGAGATTCTCTCTGTCTATACTTTTATTTTTCTGTCTCCTTTTTTATATATATCTTCTTTCTCTTTCTTTTGTCGCTTTCTCCTGTCTCCTTTTTCTGTCTCCTTTTTTTGTCTCCTTCTTCTGTCTCCTTCTTCTGTCTCCTTTTTTTGTCTCTCTCTTCTGTCTCCTTTTTAGTTTCCTTCCTCTGTCTCCTTCTTCCGTCTCCTTTTTTTGTCTCTTTTTCCTGTCTCCTTTTCCGGCCACTTTCTCTTTCTCCTGTCTCCTTTTTTGTCTCTTTCTTCTGTCTCTTTTTTCTGTCTCCTTTTTCTGTTTCTGCCTCTGATCCAGAGACCCCTCTCCTTCTCCCTCCCCTCCCCCTCCCGAATACCTAGGGTTTAGGGTTTAGGGTTTAGGGTTTAGGGTTTAGCCAGGGGTGTATGAGGGCCTGGGTCAGAGTATACCGCTCGTTGGGGTGTATGCGGAGACACCCCGCAATGAAATCCTTACACCCCAAGGAGACACCACAAAGAGACAGCAGTATCTCCCCTAATAAAACAAACAAATACATAAATATATATAAATATATAAATAAATATATAAATATATAAATATATAAATAAATACATAAATATATAAATATATTAATAAGTATGTAAGTATATAAATGTATAAATAAATATAAAAAATATATAAAGAGATAAATAAATATATTAAACAAATTTATAAATATATAAATATATTAATAAGTATGTAAATATATAAATGTATAAATAAATAGGTAAATATATAAACAAATATATAAATATATAAATATATAAATATATAAATATATAAATATATAAATATATAAATATATCAATGTCTACATAAATAAATATGTAAATACATAAGTAAATATATAAATAAATATATAAATATATAAACATACAAATAAATAAATAAACTAAATAGATAAATAAATTAAGAAAATAAACAAATTAAAAAAACTAAATAAATAAATATATATCTATAAACAACCAACCAAACAACCAACCAACCGAAAAAAACAAAGAGAAAAAAAAAAACAAACAAACAAAATAAATAAACAAAATAAATAAATAAATAAGTAAATATATAGAAGCTTACCTATCGCTCCTTTTCTCTCTAAGTGGGCCCTGAGGGCCCCCCTGGTGGTCGCTGGGAAGGGGGGCCCCCCCCGCAGCAGGTGCAGCGCGAGCACTCCCACTCTCCACATATCTGCTGCTGCTGCTGCTGCTGCTGCTGCTGCTTCTGTTGTTGCTGCTGCTGCGCTGGGTGCAGCAGCAGCAGCAGCAGCAGCGGTTGGGGGCGCAGGGGAGGCCAGCTCCTCAGGAGATAGATAATACAGGGGGAAGCAGCAGTCCTCATCCTGCTGCTGCTGCTGCTGCTGCTGTTGCTGCTGCTGGTTTAGCGTGTATCCTGCTGCAGCAGCAGCAGCAGCAGCAGCAGCTGGTGTCTCCTGTTTGTGTCTCTTTAAGAAAGGAGACAAACTGGGGGGGGCGAGGGTAAGGAGACAGGTGGAGTGTATA
>NW_013571812.1:2022-2422 GCF_000499745.2 Eimeria mitis
GAGGGCCCCCCTGGTGGTCGCTGGGAAGGGGGGCCCCCCGCGCAGCAGGTGCAGCGCGAGCACCCCCACTCTCCACATATCTGCTGCTGCTGCTGCTGCTGCTGCTGCTGCTCCTGTTGTTGCTGCTGCTGTGCTGGGTGCAGCAGCAGCAGCAGCAGCAGGGGTTGGGGGCGCAGGGGAGGCCAGCTCCTCAGGAGATAGATAATACAGGGGGAAGCAGCAGTCCTCATCCTGCTGCTGCTGCTGCTGCTGCTGCTGCTGCTGCTGCTGGTTTAGAGTGTATCCTGCTGCAGCAGCAGCAGCAGCAGCAGCAGCAGCTGGTGTCTCCTTCTGTTTGTGTCTCTTTAAGAAAGGAGACAAACTGGGGGGGGCGAGGGTAAGGAGACAGGTGGAGTGTATA
>NW_013571812.1:2529-2739 GCF_000499745.2 Eimeria mitis
TTGCATCAACCCCCTTATAAAACACTCATTTTTATTATAATACGGAGACAGCAGCAGCTGCTGCAGCTTTGCTGCTGGCGGCGGGAGAAAGCCCCGAAGGATGTAGAGACACCCCACATCGTGGTATACTGCATGCACTGGCAGCAGCAGCAGTGTACGTATAGCCGAGGAGACACTCCACGTAAGCAAAGGGATCCACCAACTCCCTCT
>NW_013571812.1:2990-3326 GCF_000499745.2 Eimeria mitis
GAGGAACTAGCTTACACCCCCTGCTGCTGCTGCTGCTGCTGCTGCTGCTGCTGGTGTTGTTGCTGCTGGTGTTGTTGCTGCTGGTGTTGGTGCTGGTGTTGTTGCTGCTGCTGTTGCTGCTGCTGGTGTTGTTGCTGCTCTTGTTGCCGATGTTGCTGCTTCTTGTGTTGCTGCTGCTGCTGTTGCTGCTGCTTGTGTTGCTGCTGCTGCTGCCGCTTGTCTTGTTATTACTATTACTGTATGTCTCTTCAGCAGCAGCAGCAGCAGCAGCAGCAGCAGCAGCAGCAGTGTACGTATAGCCGAGGAGACACTCCACGTAAGCAAAGGGATCCACCA
>NW_013571812.1:3426-6321 GCF_000499745.2 Eimeria mitis
GCTATAAAGAAGATGTTTGTGTTTGTGGGGTGGAGCTGAGGTGTCTAGACATTCGTCTCCGTTTGTCTCTGTTGCAAGAAGCAGTGAAGAGCTGGGATCGACGATCCCGGTTGCTGCGGCTGCAGGAGACAAAAAAAAAAAAACTGCAGCAGAGACAGAGCCAAGAAGACACCACAACAACACCAACACCAACACCAGCAGCAGCAGCAGCAGCAGCAGCAGCAGCAGCAGCAGCAGCAGGAGCAGGAGGAGACAGTCTCCTGCTGCCTGTGAAGGCCACACAAACACCCCACAAAGGAGACTGGTTGATTGCCCTGTCTCTTGAGGTGTCTCCGTTGGAGGGGGCCCCAGCTGTCTCCGCAGCAGCAGCAAGAAAGCTGCTGCTGCTGCACTCTCTCCCCCCCCAAAAGGAGACCCTTCATGTTATATGGAGGGGAGCAAAGGCACAGATTAAAAATGCTGCTGCTGCTGCTGCTGCTGCTGCTGCTGATGCAGATGAAGAGGAACAGCTGCATGCACCTGCTGCAGCACCATTTATTAAACCCACCAAGCCAGGGGGCCCCGTGGGGGGGCCCGTGGGGGGGCCCCCCGGGGGCCCCCTAGGGAAGAGAAAGGAGACAGAAAGCTGGTGGGAGGAGGAGACAGGTTTGGGGTGCAGCAGCAAAGGGATTGAGAGTATTGGGGGAGACAGAAAGGAGACAGACACGAAGCGGCTGCTGCTGCAGCTGCCTGTGGGGTGTCTGTCTCCTTTTCGGGTGTATGTACCCCTGCGTGTGAGGAGAGGAGCAACACCAACTGTCTCCTGTCTCCGTCTGCGGCTGAGAGTTTCTTGCATGCCAGCAACAGCAGCAGCAGCAGCAGCAGCAGCAGCAGCAGCAGGAGCAGGAGCAGCAGCAGCAGGAGGAGCAGCAGCAGCAGCTGTCTCCTCGTGGTTGCCTCTAGCTGACGGGGTGCTGGGGCTGTGCCAGCAGAAGGTGTTGGGATCGATGCAGCTGTCTCCTCCCCTCAAGACAAACCCCACACCTCTTGTCTTTGCGGGGACCGCCAGGATCGATGTCTCCGCTGCTGGGATCGTCTTCTCCCCCGGCCCCACAAAAACCCCACACCTCAGGCCGCTCGATCCCAACACACACCACGCAGCCAACACCATACTCCATAGGAAACACCTGCTGCAGCAGCAGCGGCAGCAGCAGCTGCACCAGCAACACCTACAACTGCAGCAGCAGCAGCAGCAGCAGCTGCAGCAGCAGCAGCAGCAGCAGCAGCAGGAGCAGCAAGCAGATGTTGATGATACTTCTTATCCCTCCGCCCCACAAGTCTTCCAGCTCGGGGCTCTGGACCCTTCTCTTGCTGCTGCTGCTGCTGCTCCTGCTGCTCCTGCTCCTGCTGCTGCTGCTGCTGCTGCTCCTGCTCCTGCTGCTGCTAGTGGCAGTGTTATTGACTCTCTTCTCAGCAGTGGTTTTTCTGCTGCTCTCAAACAGAAGCAGCAGCAGCTGCTGCAGCACCAGCAGCTGCAGAAGCAGCAGCTGCAGCAGCAGCAGCTGCAGCAGCTGCACCTGCAGCAGCAGCAGCAGCAGCAGCTGCTGCACCTGCAGCAGCAGCAGCAGCAGCAGCAGCAGCACCTACTAGGAGCAGCAAGGGTCTCACCACCTGTGAAGGTGGTCTTCCGCCTAGGCGCTCTCCAGCAGCAGCAACTGCAGCAACAGCAGCAACAGCAAAAACAGCAGCAACTGCAGCAACAAAAGCTGCTGCTGCTGCAGCAGCAGCAGCTGCTGCAACCCTCAGCCTTCACATCCCCCGTCAGAGTCGTCTTCCGTCTTGACGCCAATCCTTATCAGCAGCAACAGCAGCAGCAGCAGCAGCAGCAACAGCAGCAGCAGCAGCAGCAACAACAACAACAACACCAACAACAGCCGCAACAGCAGCAGCAGCAACAGCAGCAGCAGCAACAGCAGCAGCAGCAACAGCAGCAGCAGCAACAGCAGCAGCAACAGCAGCAGCAGGATCTCAGCCAAGAGTGTATTGGAGGTTCTATGAAGCGGGTTGAAGAGCTGCTGCAGCAGCTGGACCAGGACAACAGCAGCAGCAGCAGCAGCAGCAGCAGCAGCAGCAGCAGCAGCAGCAGCAGCAGCAAGCTGCAAGCAGCAGGGTTAGTGTGGTGCCGCGATAGGAGACAGTTCCCGCCAACAGTGGAGGCTCTGCTGCAGCAGCTGTCTCCGCTGAAGACGCTCAAAGCAAACAACGTAAAGACACTCACTCTTGTGTCTCTTCGTCCCCTCCCTGCTGCTGCTGCTGCTGCTGCTGCTGCTGCTGCGCCTGCTGCGGCTGCACCTCCTGCTGCTGCTGCTAGTGATGCTGCTGCTGCACCTGCTGCACCAACTGCACCTGCTACGGGTGCTGCACCTGCTGCTGCTGCTGCAGCACCTGCTGCTGCTGCTGCAGCACCTGCTGCTGCTGCTGCTGCTGGTGCTGGTGGGAGTTGTGGGATGTATGTACTGGAGACGATCCCCAAGAGGGAGTTGGTGGATCCCTTTGCTTACGTGGAGTGTCTCCTCGGCTATACGTACACTGCTGCTGCTGCTGCTGCCAGTGCATGCAGTATACCACGATGTGGGGTGTCTCTACATCCTTCGGGGGTTTCTCCCGCCGCCAGCAGCAAAGCTGCAGCAGCTGCTGCTGTCTCCGTATTATAATTATAATAAAAATGAATGTTTTATAAGGGGGTTGTTGCAGCAGCTGCTGCATGCGTTGCTGCTGCTGCAGCAGCAACCGCTGCAGCAGAAAAAAAGGAGACAAAATATTATACTTACACCCAGCAGCATCTATATACACTCCACCTGTCTCCTTACCCTCGCCCCCCCCAGTTTGTCTCCTTTCTTAAAGAGACACAAACAG
>NW_013571813.1:788-1037 GCF_000499745.2 Eimeria mitis
GTGCTGCTGCTGCTGGATCAGCTGCATCCTCTGCTGCTGCTGCTGCTGCTGCTGCTGCTGCTGCTGATGTAGAGCTGCTCGTTATGCATGCGCTGCATCATCAGCAGCTAAATCCGCTGCTGCGGCTGCTGCACAGAAGAGCAGACAAAGACAACCAAGTCTTTGCTGTATGTTTCTTTTGCTGCTGCTGCTGTTGCTGCTGCTGCTGCTGTTGCTGCTGCTGCTGTTGCTGCTGTTGCTGCTGCTGTT
>NW_013571813.1:1114-1538 GCF_000499745.2 Eimeria mitis
TGCGGCTGCTGCTGGTATTGTGGAATTACTGCTTTTGTTGTTAGTTTGGTTGCTGCTGCTGCTCTTGTTGCTGGTGTTGCTGCTGCTGCTGCAGCAGCTATCATGCCTCAGCTGAAAGTGAATTCTGCTGCTGCTGCTACTGCTGCTGCTGCTGTTGCTGCTGTTGCTGCTGTCCCTGTTGCTGCTGTTGCTGCTGTCGCTGCTGCTGCTGCTGCCGCAGCTCATCTTCACTTCCTTTCAGCTCTTATTTTATCTATTTTATTTTATTTATTTTATTTATTTTAATTGATTTTATTTATTTTATTTGTTTTGTTTATTTTATTTATTTATTTTTTTTTTTTTTATTTTTTTTATTTTTTGCTGCTGCTGTGCTGCAGATGATGCGCGCCCTGCTGCGGTCTCACCGAGCCCTTCGCAGCCTTCA
>NW_013571813.1:1612-2023 GCF_000499745.2 Eimeria mitis
TTTATTTGTTTTTTTAATTTAATTTATTTATTTTTTATTTTTTTTTATTTTTTTAATTAAAATTATTTATTTTTTTAATTTAATTTTTTGTTTAATTTATTTAATGTAATTAATTTATTTAATTTATTTAATTTATTTATTTTATTTATTTTGTTTATATTATTTATTTTATTTATTTTATTTATTTTACTTATATCTATATTTATATTTATTTTGTTTTTTTTTATTACTACTCTTGTTTGTTTTTTTTCTTTTTATTTGTCTTTTTATATCTTTATTTGTACTTTTGTGTGTATTTTTATTTATATTTTTTTTGTTTGGATTTTATATTTATATTTATATATGTATATATTTATATTTATATTTATATTTATATTTATATTTATATTTATATTTATATTTATATTTATA
>NW_013571813.1:2073-2225 GCF_000499745.2 Eimeria mitis
AAATAAAAAATGCAGCAGCGCAACACACATAGATGAATGAGCTGGTGCTGTGAACTGCTGCTGCTGCTGCTGTTGCTGTTGCTGCTGCTGCTGCTGCTGCAGACTTGCCCCCACAGACAACCTGAAGCAGCAGCGAAAGCATGCTGAAGCAA
>NW_013571813.1:2325-2790 GCF_000499745.2 Eimeria mitis
TTGCTGCTGCTGTTGCTGCTGCTGCTGCTGCTGCTGCATGCAGATAACAGCAGGAGACAATTTGAATGCGGGGCTGCTTGCTGTGCTGCTGTGCCTGCACGAAGCCTTGGCTCCTCCTCCTTTCGCAGCAGCAGCAGCAGCAGCAGCAGCAGCAGCAGCAACAGCAGCAGCAGCAACAAAAAAGTTTGATCGTCTCCATGGTCTCCTTGACGAAGCTATTTCTTTTCTTTCTGCTGCGCTGCAGCAAAAGCGCCAGTAAGCATCCATCAGCATTCTCCTAGGGTTTAGGGTTTAGGGTTTAGGGTTTAGGGTTTAGGGTTTTGGTTGCTGCTGCTGCTGCTGCAGACTTGCCCCCACAGACAACCTGAAGCAGCAGCGAAAGCATGCTGAAGCAACAGCAGCAGCAGCAACAGCAGCAAACAGCTCCGGAGCTCACCCAATCAATAGAGGGCGCTGCAGCAGCAG
>NW_013571813.1:4844-4981 GCF_000499745.2 Eimeria mitis
AAAGAACGACTGCCTGCAGGAGGCCGTTGGTCTTGTATCTTCGATTGCTTCTGCTGCTGCTGCTGCTGAGACTCGGCTGTTCCTTGCATCAGTAGCTCTGCAGCAGCAGCAGCAGCAGCAGCAGCAGCAGCAGCAGC
>NW_013571813.1:5925-6409 GCF_000499745.2 Eimeria mitis
TGTTTAGGGTTTATGGTTTAGGGTTTAGGGTTTAGGGTTTGTTCTATGGCCGAGGGTTTAGGGTTTAAGCTCCATCCCTGCAACACCGTAAACCCTTTTTTTTCAATCCCTAAACCCTAGGAGAACCAATGCTGAGGGTTTAGGGTTTAGGGTTTAGGGTTTCTCTTGTTGTCTAGGGTTTAGGGTTTAGGGTTTAGGGTTTAGGGTTTAGGGTCTCTCTCCTAGGGTTTATGGTTTAGGGTTCAGCATTCGGCGTGTACCCTAAACCCTCTATCCCTAAACCCTAAACCCTAAACCCTACATTTTGTAGATTTAGTGTTTCTGTTTTGTGTATTTCTTTATTTTCTCTTCTCCATTAGGGTTTAGGGTTTAGGGTTTATAGTTTAGGGTTTAGGGTTTAGGGTTTAGGGTTTGGGGGGTGGTGTGTCGATTGAGCAGAGTGACCTGGCTGCAGCAGCATTTCGCCGTAACGGTTTTTTTTGTT
>NW_013571814.1:0-1339 GCF_000499745.2 Eimeria mitis
TATTGTATTAAACCCTTTCCTACTCTACTAAACCCTAAACCCTTTCTCTTTATATAAAACCCTAAACCCTTATTCCACTAAACCCTTTCTATCCTTATAAAACTCTTTATAGACAAGAAATGGTTAGGGGTTTGCTCCGAGGGGCCCAAAGAAAGGGGGGGTTTAGGGCCCCTATTAAAACCCCCCTAAACCCTAAACCCTAAACCCTAAACCCTAAACCCTAAACCCTAGACTAAAGAGGCTGAGAGGTGAGGCGTTTCCTGTATTTGTTTTAATCTCTCTTTCAGGGTATAGAGGAGATAACACAGAAACGCAGACAAGCACATACACCCCACAGCCACAGCAGAAACCAACAAAAAAAGAAAATCATCGCTGCACACAACACAACAAAACCCTAAACCCTAAACCCTAAACCCTAAACCCTAAACCCTAAACCCTGATGTTTACCCGCCCCTTAAACCCAGGGTCAGGCGCAACAAAACCAATAACCCCAAACTCGCATCAGTCTCCCTAAACCCTAATTCTTAAACCCTAAACCCTAAACCCTTATCAGCCCCTCTCAAGCCTAAACCCCTAGCCTCACCCGTCTCCTTAAACCCTAAACCCTAAACGCTAAACCCCCATGAGTCCCTCTCAAGCCTAAGCCCCAAACCCTCGTGCGTTTCCTTAAACCCTAAACCCTAAACCCTAAACCCTAAACCCTCATCAGCTCACCGTTCCGGTATTCCCCAGGGGTAGTGGTTTACGTCTACGAGCATCGAACCCAAAGGCCACCCCGCTTCAGCAGGCGGCTCGTTACTACGCCCAGCAGCAGCAGCAGCAGGAGCAGCAGCAGCAGCAGCAGCAGCAGCAGCAGCAGCAGGAGCAGCAAAAGATATCTGCTGCGTGTTGAGGGGAAAACCATAACCCCGAGACAATAAAGCAAAGCTCCACGTCGCCTTCCAGCACAACTTCTTCATTGCAGACTGCTCACACAAACCCTAAACCCTAAACCCTAAACCCTAAACCCTAGACCCTAAACCCTAAACCCTAATCGATCACCAATCTGCACAACAAAACCTAAACCCTAACAACTGCTTAGAAAGAAGAAGAAACAAACCCTTTCTGCAGCCCGTTCGCCGACTAGGGTTTAGGGTTTAGGGTTTAGGGTTTAGGGTTTAGGGTACCGGTGAGTAAGAGGTGATAGCGTTGCGGTGTCTATACAGCTCAAGACCCTCAACGTCTAAACCACAAATATATTTTGTTTTTTCTCTCCACTCAGAGAGAGAGGGAGAAGAAGGAAGAGCCAGTGCAACCCACACCTTTGCTAGCTGACCAAACGCCAAAAACCTTATACAAA
>NW_013571814.1:1624-2833 GCF_000499745.2 Eimeria mitis
GCAGCAGCAGAAGCAAACACAAAACCCTAAACCCTAAACCCTAAACCCTAAACCCTAAACCCTAAACAACAAAAACAATAACAACAACCCCACCAAATAAACACCAACAACAACAACAATAACAACAACCCCACCAACACACAACCCAAGGCTCAATAAACCCTAAACCCTAAACCCTAAACCCTAAACCTTAAGTCTCAAACCCTTAACCCTCAGCCCTAGACCCCAAACCCTAAACCCTAAACCCTAAACCCTAAACCCTACTCGGATGCAATGTCGAGGCATTTGTTGAATTTTCCGGTTCCTTTAAAATGTATTTTTAATCGGCGCCTCTCCACCCCACTTCTTCTTTTTTTCTGTTTGTTTTTTTCTTCTTTTTTTCTCTTCTCTTCTTCTTCTTGTTGCTGTTGCTGCTGCTGTTGCTGCTGCTGCTGCTGCTGCTGTTGTTGGTTGTGCGTTGTCTGTTTGTCTGTTTGTTGCTGCAGTTTGGCTTCAGCTGTATCTGCTGCTAGCAGCCTCTCACCTCCTTTTTTTCTGTTTTCTTTTATTGTTTTTTCTGTTGCAGTTTGTGTTTCTTCTTTATCTGTATGGGGGCCCCCATCTGGGGGCCCCTTTCCTTTATTTGGTTGTGATAAGTGTATATTTAGGGGGCCCCTATTGGGGTGTATCTGCAGCTCTGTTTCTGTGTCCTGCAGCAGATGTCTTGCATCCAGCCCGTTTGCTGCTGCTGCAGCAGCAATCTGTGCTGCTGCATCCTTGGGTACCTTCATCGCCAGCAGCACGCGGAGAAGAGTATCCGCGGGGAGGTCAACATACACCTGGAGGCCCTCAGGGTCTATGGGGGGCAATACAAAACTAAACTCATAACCAACAGGGAAACAAGGGTGATCTGCATGCAGCAACAGGGGCCCCCTGAGGGCCCCCACAGCTTCTTTAAGACGACGCAAAAACGGAGAAGATAGACGTGGGTAAGCTGCAGCAGCAACACCACCACCACCACCACCACCACCGCCAGCAGCAGCAGCAGCAGCAGCAGCAGCAGCAGGGGTTTGAGCCAGAGCAGGTGCAGGAGGATCCTCAGCAGTATCAGGAGCAGCAGCAAGACTAGGAGCAGCAGCAGCAGCAGCAGCAGTATCTCCATTGAAGTTATAATTATATTTTTGTATTGTATTTGTTGCTGTTTGTATGATAGTGCGGGCCGCAAGCTTA
>NW_013571814.1:2933-3358 GCF_000499745.2 Eimeria mitis
AAGACGTGGGTAAGCTGCAGCAGCAACACCACCACCACCACCACCGCCACCGCCAGCAGCAGCAGCAGCAGCAGCAGCAGCAGAAGCAGCAGGGGTTTGAGCCACAGCAGGTGCAGGAGGATCCTGAGCAGTATCAGGAGCAGCAGCAAGAGGAGCAGCAGCAGCAGCATCAGCAGGATCAGTATCTCTATTGAAGTTATAATTATATTTTTGTATTGTATTTGTTGCTGTTTGTATGATAGTGCGGGCCGCAAGCTTAACATGAACTCTATGGAGAGCATCGGCCCATCCATACCCCAAAAAAGAATGAGAGTACAGGCTGATGGCTGTGTTTCCTATTTGTATAGAGTTGAAGTCCTCTAATACAGAAGTATAAAAAGGAGAAAAAGTTATCTGGCTGCTGCTGCCCCCCATATCTAGGGCCC
>NW_013571814.1:3458-4157 GCF_000499745.2 Eimeria mitis
ACCATACCCCAAAAAAGAATGAGAGTACAGGCTGATGGCTGTGTTTCCTATTTGTATAGAGTTGAAATCCTCTAATACAGAAGTATAAAAAGGAGAAAAAGTTATCTGGCTGCTGCTGCCCCCCATATCTAGGGCCCCCAGGGTATCGGATGAGGGGGCCCCCAGGGTATTCCTCTCTGCGTTGACTGCAACCCAACCATATACACCTTCTTCTTCTCCAGATATAACACGAGCGAAATCCCCCCGAAAGTGAAAAGGGTTTATAGTTTTTGTATATAATAAAGAACGAATCTGCTGCATTATATTATCTCTTCTTTCTTGTGATAGTATCCTCATTCCTGCTGTTGCTTTTAGATATATAGGAATACTACTCAGCTGGGGTGTACGTACACCTGATGCATGCAGAGTCTTCACTGCACCCTGCAGCATACGCTGCAGCTGTCTGCGGCCCTCATCGGGATCCTCAAAAGCCTCAGCAATACCCGGCGCATACACCGCAACACTCTCCAGACGCGGGAGAGATACGGGGCCAGTCAGGGGGTTGTGGGGGTCAAACAAACGCTCCCCCCAGCTGAATATGTTTACGCGGGAGCCGTGGGAGCCAGAGTCTATCACCACGCCATAGTCACGGCGACGCTCTCGGGGGGCCCACAGGGGGGCCACCAGGGGGGCCCCAAAAGAATAAAAAAACAAAACAGA
>NW_013571814.1:4257-4567 GCF_000499745.2 Eimeria mitis
CTTCTCTCTGCGTTCACTGCAACCCAACCATATACACCTTCTTCTTCTCCAGATATAACACGAGCGAAGTCCCCCCGAAAGTGAAAAGGGTTTATAGTTTTTGTGTATAATAAAGAACGAATCTGCTCCATTATATTATCTCTTCTTTCTTGTGATAGTATCCTCATTCCTGCTGTAGCTTTGAGATATATAGGAATACTACTCAGCTGGGGTGTACGTACACCTGATGCATGCAGAGATTTCACTGCACCCTGCAGCATACGCTGCAGCTGTCTGCGGCCCTCATCGGGATCCTCAAAAGCCTCAGCAA
>NW_013571814.1:4667-4789 GCF_000499745.2 Eimeria mitis
GAGTAATAATAATAATAAAGGAAACCAGTAACCAGATATACGTTCATAACGTAATCCAAAACGAGAAGGCTGAGAAAAGTATGAGTCGTCTCCATAGTCCCCGCAAATACTGTTACCTGTTG
>NW_013571814.1:5224-5389 GCF_000499745.2 Eimeria mitis
TAGGAAACAGAGTGAAATACATTCAATAGGTAAGACTGCTGGTGCCCCGTCCACCTCATTGTGTTGAAGGGAGCAGTCTTCGACACAATTTATATTTCGCTTCTGGTATTTGCATATTCATCGGAGTGTCACCGCAGCAGCAGCAGCAGCAGCAGCAGCAGCAAC
>NW_013571814.1:5489-5907 GCF_000499745.2 Eimeria mitis
TAGGAAACAGAGTGAAATACATTCAATAGGAAAGACTGCTGGTACCCCGTCCACCTCATTGTGTTGAAGGGAGCAGTCTTCGACTCAATTTATACTTCGCTTCTGGTATTTGCATATTCATCGGAGTGTCACCGCAGCAGCAGCAGCAGCAGCAGCAGCAGCAACCGCAGCGGCAGCAGTAGCACGAAGGGGAATGAGAAAAAAGTTTTGCTGTAATTTTCCGCCTGTTGGCGGAGAGAAGAGAATTAAGATGTTTAGATTTGTTCAGTGAGAGAAAATACCAAAACAGCGGCAGCTATCGTCTGCTTCCTCTTGTCTTGCATGCGGCAGAGAACAACACACCGCCCCGGTGGCCGTGTCGACTAGGAGCCGAAGAAGCGGAGATAAACTGGAAACACAGAATTTGGTTCATTGATTT
>NW_013571814.1:6007-6401 GCF_000499745.2 Eimeria mitis
CACAGCAGCAGCTATCGTCTGCTTCCTCTTGTCTTGCATGCGGCAGAGAACAACACACCGCCCTGGTGGCCGTGTCGACTAGGAGCCGAAGAAGCGGAGATAAACTGGAAACACAGAATTTGGTTCATTGATTTATAAATAAAAATACACAAAAAACAAATGCCGCGGAGAGATCGGGGCGTAAGCGCCGGTATTTCATGCATATTTCACGTTTTTTTTCAGCACGGAGTTCGATACAGAGCCGTACCTTTTCCTGTTTTCTCTGCCGCTCCTTCTGCGTTTCTGTTTCAGAAATCCATCACAATTTATCATTTGAACGAAATGTGACTCTTAAAATAACAAAAAGAGAAAGATTCCGTCTGCTTTCCATGAATTGCAAAACAACGTGCATGTA
>NW_013571814.1:6501-6679 GCF_000499745.2 Eimeria mitis
GTTCAGCACGGAGTTCGATACAGAACCGTACCTTTTCCTGTTTTCTCTGCCGCTCCTTCTGCGTTTCTGTTTCAGAAATCCATCAGAATTTCTCACTTGAACGAAATATGACTCTTAAAATAACAAAAAGAGAAAGATTCCGTCTGCTTTCCATGAATTGCAAAACAACGTGCATGTA
>NW_013571815.1:0-518 GCF_000499745.2 Eimeria mitis
GGTATCTACTGGGGTTGGACATTTCTTGGCTTCGGTATGCACTTGCGAGGCCGAGTGTTTAGCTGCACAGCATCTAACAAATTGGTAGGATGGTATACGTGCAGTGCAACACGCGGCGGGGGAGGGCAGCGAACGAGCGGTCATTTGTGTCAATTCCTTAGGCGAATTGACAATCAGCTCGTTTATCTGTGACAGCAGTTGTTCCGGGACGCAAGCGAATAGCCGATGGCGGATGCAAACCTACACCATGGGCAACACGGGATCTCTAAGCAATCACGGCGCCTGCACGAAGGAAAGCCGAATCGGAAACTCATCGCGTAGCGGCAGGGTAACGCAGAGGGGAGCTGAGCCGTAGGGCAGGCGGATCATCCACGTCCGGAGAAAGTTGCGATGGCGTCGTGTGTTCGAAATAGGTACAATTTGTGAATTTGTCGCACATTGTCGTTCGAGCTCGGCGCATCAGGGCAAGCTGTTCGTAAGACTCCAATATAGACGGCTGTGACAAGCCGGAGGCAGGC
>NW_013571815.1:618-1356 GCF_000499745.2 Eimeria mitis
AAACTGTCTGAAGGCAAAAACACCTGTTTTCCTTTGCTTAGGTGGCGACTTCTCCCATAGCATCTGGTCGCTCTTCTGCTGCGACCCGCATTAGCGAGTGGATGACCGGCGCATAACGCGCAGTCAACACCAAGATATGACAGTCGCAGTGACGCCGTGTGTTCGAAATAGGTACAATTTATGAATTTGTCGCACATTGTCGTTCGCGCTCGGCTCATCTGGGCAAGCTGCTCGTAAGACTCCAATATAGACGGCTGTGACAAGCCGGAGGCAGGCCTTGGGTCTGCACTCGCTTGGCATTTCCCATACGCGTTGGACATTTCGACCAGCTTTGGTCTCCCAACAGGACGCGACTCGACAGGGTCGGTCGAGACAGCCGCCTGCAGCGTCCTGCAGGCTTGCCCTCGGTGGAATAGACCCTGTCTTCCGAACGGGGTG
This sequence comes from Eimeria mitis, assembly GCF_000499745.2. Taxonomy (NCBI): domain Eukaryota; phylum Apicomplexa; class Conoidasida; order Eucoccidiorida; family Eimeriidae; genus Eimeria; species Eimeria mitis. The sequence goes on from NW_013571815.1 coordinate 1,057, forward strand.
TATGCAGATTTGCGGTTGTACAGACTATGCGCGCTAGTATACAGCCACGGTGTGTCGTGCCCGTTTCTGACCCGTTTGCGTGGCTGCTAAATCAAGCTTATCTGTTTGGCACTGTTATGGTAATTTTGCGTTTAAGCTGGTATGAAAGCAGGCATGAATGCAGATGCGCATGCGTGCAGATGCATGGAGTTGCACAGTGAAAAGAGATGGGAGTTCGTTCTGCTTTGAAGATGTTTCTCCTGGGCGCCCGCGGAGGTGGGGTGTTTCGACAGTGAGTTATATGGGCCTGCGATACAGGGG
>NW_013571815.1:1456-2193 GCF_000499745.2 Eimeria mitis
AAGTGAAAAGAGATGGGAGTTCGTTCTGCTTTGACAATGTTTCTCCTGGGCGCCCGCGGAGGTGGGGTGTTTCGACAGTGAGTTATATGGGCCTGCGATACAGGGGCTGACACTCCAAGTGATCTCAGCGAACAGGTGGAACAGTGTATGAGCTGCAGAATACGGATGAAGTTGCAGCGACTGCGCGGTAATTTGCGTCAGGCGTTTAGTATTATTGACAGCCAGTTCGGTTTGTGCGAGTGTAGGTGTTCTGCAGAGAGCGGAAAGAGCGACGGGGATCTCACTGCCCACAGCGCGGCAAAACACCGTCGGAGCTTGCAGAAACGAGAGCCGGAACCATAGTTCATTGTGACGCTTGTGGGTAGCACGAACGAAAGTGGGACTCGTCCTGCGTGTGCAGTTGGTAATAATGTTGCGCCACACAGTACTTCGAAAAGAGCTGAAATATCTACATTTGCAAGCGTCATGATGTTATGCCTTTTCCTTGAGCGAGTCTAGCTTCCACGGTATGACGCAGCATCTTCTGTGGTTGCGCTTGTGCAGCATTCTGTCCAATGCGTATGCCGTTAGGAAAAGACTCATCTGCTGAGTGTGGCTGTATGTACTGTTACTTTTCAGCATGTATGGATGCCAGCATAAACGTATATGCATGTGCATTCAAACTTATGGAGCTGAGATGCAGAATATCTGGGATTGCCTTAACCGTTATCTTTTTTGTTGTCTATTGGTTCGGAATG
>NW_013571815.1:2293-3117 GCF_000499745.2 Eimeria mitis
TCGAAATGCACTTGTGCGGCAGAATGCGAGATGACGAACAGTGTCAGCGAATAGGTATGTTGTGCTTCAGCAGCGTAACACGTGCACGGAAAGAAACAGCTACTAGGCAGTGATATGCGTCAACGGTTTAGTAGTTCTGCGGTCATACCAGCTATGTTTAATGGCGGTTGTTCCCCGGAGAGCGGAAACAGCGAAGGGCAGGAAACAGCCGGCGGTGCGGCCAACGCGCATTGTCAAACGCTTGAGGCGCTTGCTTCGAAAGAGGCAGAACTCGTACAACAAGCGCATGCTTCTGATTTGGCAGGACTAGTCAAGCTGTTCAATGGTCGGAGAAGGTGCAGTTTATGAACTTGTCGGTGATATTCCGTCAAGCTAGCTATTCAGGGCGTTCGCAGCAAGCGTTCATCATTATCGGGCGACCCTAATGCAGGTCATCTATATTCATGTGCACTTTGTGCTATCCCGCGATGTTTTCCCAACTGCGGTGGTCTATCAAGACGAAGGGATCCTATAGATATACCCATTAGAAGGATGTGCACAGTTCTGCAGATGGCTTCATCGTGTGCATGACTTGCATGCGGTGTTTGGAATCACTACGAACTTTCGATAGGAACGTATGCAGTGCTTGGCGGAGAGCTATGTGACCCGCATACGTCAGCATCTTGAGCGCTATGCAGTTTGTGTGCGGTCGTCTACGAACACAATGTGGCAAAGCCCTCTTTGCTGAGAGTATCGCGTGCGGTTTGAGCCAGGTAGTATGCGCATTGAAGCAAACGCATCTTCTGGGAGAGGCTATGGGTGCTGTCACGTTTCAGGCTCTCTGA
>NW_013571815.1:3217-3497 GCF_000499745.2 Eimeria mitis
CTTGTGTGCGGTCGTCTACGAACACAATGTGGCAACGCCCTCTTTGCTGAGAGTATCGCGTGCGGTTTGGGCCAGGCAGTATGCGCATTGAAGCAAACGCATCTTCTGGGAGAGGCTATGGGTGCTGTCACGTTTCAGGCTCTCTGAAGGCAGGTGTGAATATGTATGTGCGTGTGTGTGGCCGTCTAGAACTGCGTTGCGAAACAAAGTGGAAACTGGGTGCATTTGGGCCGTGCTCTTCTTTGGTACCTAAGGGGTCTGGAGGGGCGGGATATTTCGG
>NW_013571815.1:3597-4044 GCF_000499745.2 Eimeria mitis
ATGTGTGTGGGCGTCTAGAGTTGCGTTGCGAAACGAAGGGAAAACTGGGTGCATTTGGGCCGTGGTCTTCTTTTGTATCTAAGGGGTCTGGAGGGGCGCGATATTTCGGCGCCGCGTTATACGTTTGCACGACAGATTCTAACGCTGAAGCACTGCATTTGCAGTTCGATGCGTGGTCGGAGGCAGCAGCGACTACGCGGTGCTTTGTTTCAAACGTTGAGTAGTTTTGGCAAACCGGCCGGATATTTCCGGTGACAGTTGTAACGCGGAGCCCAGCGAAAAGGCAGATGGGGCCGACAGCAGTGCGAATGGGGAGTGTGTGTTGTGTAAATGCATATTGCGCTTGCACAGAAAAAAGAGGAACCTGTAGTTCGTTATGAAGATTCTGGATAGCGCAAAATAAAGCGCGACTCGGAGTGCAGGCGGGTAGTTTTGGCTTGGCGAAGT
>NW_013571815.1:4144-4359 GCF_000499745.2 Eimeria mitis
TACTGCGACATAATAGGCTGACGCAGAGGCGACGCAGGCTCTTGCTTTGCACGCACACGATTTTCTTCGTGGGTATTGAGCATTGTCCAGCATGCCTGCATTTTCGACAAAGAGCGGTTCGACAGGGACGGCCGCTCCAAACACGGGCCTTATTCTGCAATTGCCATCAAGTTGATACTTGGTTGGCCTTACCTGGTTGCAATTAGTTCCCTCTG
>NW_013571815.1:4459-4757 GCF_000499745.2 Eimeria mitis
CGGTTATTTTTGGTGATAGTTGTAACGCGGAACAAGCACACAGCGAAAATGCAGATGGGGCCGACAGCAGTGCGAATGGGGATTGTGAGTTGTGTAAATGCATATGGTGCTTGCACAGAAAAAAGAGGAACCTGTAGTTCGTTGTGAAGATTCTGGATAGCGCAAAATAAAGCGCGACTCGGAGTGCAGGCGGGTAGTTTTGGCTTGGCGAAGTTAGTTAACCTGTTCTGTCTTCGGACCAGGCGTAACGTATGAACGTGCCGCCGGTTTCCGTTCGATTCGTGCATCTCACGGCAGT
>NW_013571815.1:4857-6585 GCF_000499745.2 Eimeria mitis
GGACATAACAGGCAGACGCAGAGGCGACACAGGCTCTTGCTTTGCACGCATACGATTTTCTTCGTGAGTATTGCGCATTGTCCAGTATGCCTGCATTTTCGACAAAGAGCGATTCGACAGGGACGGCCGCTCCAAACACCTGCATCATTTTGTAATTGTTATCATGTTGGTATTTTGGGCACGGCACGGTGAAGCGCGTTTGCGAAGGAGACTTTCATATAACGCACTACTTAAACGAACTGGCGCGTAAGTAAATATGCAGCCCAATACGTGGTAGGAGGCATCAGCAACTACAGAGTTACGTATGTGAAGCTTTCTGTAGTATTGACTGGCAGCCCGCTAGCGTAATATGGTAGCTGTTCCCCGTAGAACAGAAATAACAAAAAGCAGGTTGCGGCCGTCTGAGCGAGAAACAAGAATTGTGTAAATACTCATGCCGCCTGGAAAGCAAAGCACTTGATACATAACTCTTTAAATAACTGTTGGGCACCACAAAAGGAACTGGGGCCCGGTCCTGGTTTGGCGAGATTAGTCTAGCCGTTTTAAGTTTGGAGTACGCGCAACGTATGCATGCCCCCTGGTGCTAAACGCGCGGGACAATTCCGGGAGGTCCTGAACATTTCGGATTTCCACTGGTTTTTCAACAAAAAGATATTTGACCACGCTGCCGCAAGCAGCGAGATGCATTGGTCTGAGGTTGCTATTGAACTTGCGCCTGATTCGAGTTCCCCATTTGAAGCCAGCACCGTCTTCCAATAAAATATATAGAGCGTATTGGAGAAGGACCTGGCGGAAATGCATGGGGAAAGGAATGAACGTTTGATAAGTTTGTGCATGCGTGTACGGCTTCGGCATTGTGAAGTCGTATCTGACGGCGCCACCGCGTGGGACTTTCCCCAGGAAGTATGGCCTTAGAAACAAACGCATATAGGCGCACTAAAGCAGGTTCATATGTGGTTCATAGGCGTCCACGCAGTGTTTTGAAAGGAGTTATTGGCGCAGAGTATGTGAGAATCATGAGCTGCGCAACTTGCACGAGCGGGCCTAAAACCCCGGCACGGCGAACCCATTTCTACCGTTCCAGATGTGTGCTGGTCTGCCTCGCAAGCATTTTCTGAGGGACTAAAGCATCTGTTTGCAGCGTAATGGGTGGTCGAAATGCGTGTTGGAGAGGGGTCAACGCAGTACTTCGAGGGGTGTGAGTGCGTGAGTATCGTGGGTTGCGCAGTTTATCTGGGCGGATGTACGGCCCGGCGCCGCGAAGCCGCTTTTCCGGTTGGGGTGGGGCGCTGCCTTAACCAGCTAGTATGCTTAAAAGGGACGGCGTGTATGCGCAGCTTAATGGGCGGTAGACACATGCAGTTGATTGGCATCTCCGCACTATTTTAAGAGGCGCAACGGTAGGCGCGTGTGTGGGTATCGGGGGTTTTGCAGTTTGTGTAGGCGTGTCTAGGACTACCGTGTAGGGAAGGCGTAGTGGACGTTGCGATCTGGCGCTGGCTTGCCAAGGAGGTATGTCCTTCGAATGAAAGCCACCTGCACGCAGTGCAATGGGCCGTAGATATGCATGGTGGGTTGGGATCTCTGCAGTACTTGGACGGGGGCTAGCGGGAGAGGGTGTGTTAGTTTCGTGGATGGTGGAGTTTGTGTGGGCGGGTCTGGGGCTGCCGTGTGGCGAAGGCGTGTTTGACGTTGCAATCTGGCGGTCGCTTGCCAAGAAAGTATGTC
>NW_013571816.1:0-518 GCF_000499745.2 Eimeria mitis
ATATATATATATATATATATATATATATATATATATATATATGTATATATATATATATATATATATATAGATATATATGTATATGTATATGTATGTATATATGTAAGGCAGCAGCAGTGCTAGCAGCAACAGTAGAAATAGCAGCAGAAGCAGCAGCAAGAGAAGCAGCAGAAGCAGCAGCAGCAGCAGCAGCAGCAGCAAGATCAGCAGCAGGAGGAGCATCACTAGCAACAGCAGCAACAGCAGCAGCAGCAGCAGGAGCAGCAGCAGCAGCAGGAGCAGCAGCAGCAGCAGCAGCAGGTGGATGTATGCATGCATACCGGGTGTATTGACGCAGATGAGGTCTTTATAGGGACATATTCGTTTTGCTGCTGCAGCAGCAGCAGCGCATTCATCTATATCTACACAAACAATAGGTGCTGCTGCTGGTGTTGGGGGGTCTCTCGTGTGCTGCTGCTGCTGCTGCTGTCGCTGCTTGCTGCTTGTGCTGCCTTTATTATACCCTCTATTGTCTTCTC
>NW_013571816.1:1612-1767 GCF_000499745.2 Eimeria mitis
TGCTGCTGCTGCTGTTGCTGCTGCGGTGGCAGTTGCTGTGGGAGTGTCGGCTGCTGAGGGAGACGCTGCTGCTGCTGCTGCTGCAGCTGCTGCTGCAGCTGCTGCTGCAACAGTTGCTGCTGCTGCAGCAGCTGCTGATTCTGCTGCAGCCCAGC
>NW_013571816.1:1867-2365 GCF_000499745.2 Eimeria mitis
CGGTGGTTTTTGGTTTCGTTCTCTTGTCTGCTTTTCGTCGAGGAGGTGCTGCTGCTTCAACAGCTCCTGCTGCTGCTGCAGTATTAGCTGCTGCTGCTGCTGCAGTATAAGGCCCTGGGCCCCCTGTAGTAGTACTGGGCGGGGCTGCTTCACAGTTACAGCAGATACAGGTTGCTGCTGCTGCTGCTGCTGCTGCAGCTGAGGGTGCAGTCCCTTGCTTCTGCTGCTGCAGCATCTGCTGCTCCAGGAGCTGCTGCTGTTGCTGCTGCTGCTGCTGCTGCTGCTGCTGCTGCTGCTGCTGCTGTATTTGCTTTAACTGACCGTATGGATTTGGTTGCTGCTGCAGATGCTGCTGCTGCTGCAACAGCTGCTGTTGCTGCTGCATCAATTGCTGCTGCTGCTGCTGCTGTTGCTGCTGTTGCTGCTGGAGTTGAGGGTTGTTTCTCTGTATAATTATCTGCTGCATCTCGGCCACCTCCCCGCCGCTGCTGCTGCTGC
>NW_013571816.1:2465-2812 GCF_000499745.2 Eimeria mitis
CAACACCGGGGGACGTTGCGCAGCAGCAGCAGCAGCAGCTGCTGCTGCTGCTGCTGCTGCAGCTGAGGGTGCAGTCCCTTGCTTCTGCTGCTGCAGCATCTGCTGCTCCAGGAGCTGCTGCTGCTGCTGCTGCTGCTGCTGCTGCTGTTGCTGTATTTGCTTTAACTGACCGTATGGATTTGGTTGCTGCTGCAGTTGCTGCTGCTGCTGCAACAGCTGCTGCTGCTGCTGCATCAATTGCTGCTGCTGCTGCTGCTGTTGCTGCTGTTGCTGCTGCAGTTGAGGGTTGTTTCTCTGTATAATTATCTGCTGCATCTCGGCCACCTCCCCGCCGCTGCTGCTGCTGC
>NW_013571816.1:3031-3736 GCF_000499745.2 Eimeria mitis
AACACACTCGTCTCTGTCTATACACGAAGACAAATCAGCAGCAGAAAGTTTATAGCCTAGGGGACAGACACACCTATATAAACCCAGTTCACTAACACACCGATACGAACAAACTGATGCTGTCTCTCTTGCTGCTGCTGCTGCTGCTGCTGCTGCTGCTGCTGCTGCTGCTGCTGCTGGGGGTGCTGGGGGTGATGGGGGTGCTGGGGGTGGTGCTGTGATGAGAGCAGGAGAAGAGAAAGGAGAGGGAAGAAGGCCTGCTGCTGCTGTTGCTGCTGTTGCTGCTGCTGCTGCTGCTGCGCATGCATCAATCTCCACACAGCTGTGACCGTCAGCAGCTAAACGGAAACCTAAACAATACACACACAGCAGCAGCAGCAGCAGCATCAGCAGCAGCAGCAGCAGCAGCAGCAGCAGTAGCAACAGCAACAGCAGCAGCAGGAGCAGCAGCAGCAACAGCAACAGCAACAGCATCAGCATCAGCAGCTGCAGCAGAGCAAATGCAGCAACATCAAGAGCAACAGCAGCAACAGCAGCAGCAGCAGCAGCAGCAGCAGCAGCAGCAACAGCAGCAGCAGCATAACCACAGCCACCACCAACACCATCACCAGCACGAAAACAACAAAAGCAGCAAAAAAAACAAAACAAAAACAAAACAAAAAACAAAACAAAAACAACAACAACAAGAATAACAAAAAGAATAAA
>NW_013571816.1:3836-4144 GCF_000499745.2 Eimeria mitis
CAGCAACAGCAACAGCAGCAGCAGAAGCAGCAGCAGAATCAGCAGCAGCAACAACAGCAACAGAAGAAGCAGAAGCAGCTGCAGCAGAGCAAATGCAGCAACATCAAGAGCAACAGCAGCAACAGCAGCAGCAGCAGCAGCAGCAACAGCAGCAGCAGCAGCAGCAGCAACAGCAGCAGCATAACCACAGCCACCACCAACACCATCACCAGCACGAAAACAACAAAGACAGCAAAACAAAAACAAAACAAAAACAAAACAAAAAACAAAACAAAAACAACAACAACAAGAATAACAAAAAGAATAAA
>NW_013571816.1:4305-5003 GCF_000499745.2 Eimeria mitis
AGAGAAAAAGAATAATAAAAAGATTAATAAAAGAATAATAAAAAAAATAAAAAAAAAATAAAAAAAATAAAAAAAATAAAAATAAAGAGAAAGAAAAAACCTGGAGACAGCTGCATTTATAGCATCCTATAAATACTGATGCATATATACTGACACCCAAAAAAAACAAAAAAAAAAGAAAAAAAAACAGAAAAAAAACAAAAACAATAAAAGAATAATAAAAAGAATAATAAAAAGAATAATAAAATAATAAAATAAAAAAATAAAAAAATAAAAAAAAAAAAAGAGAAAGACAAACCCTGAAGACAGCTGCATTTATAGCATTCTAGTGTATTCATGCATATCTACTGACACCCAAAAAAAACAAAAAAAAACAGAAAAAAAACAGAAAAAAAACAGAAAAAAAACAGCAACAAAAACAAAACAAAAGCAAAACAAAAACAAAAAGAATAAAAAGAATAAAAAGAGAGACAGACCCTGAAGACAGCTGCATTTATAGGAGCCTAGAGTATTGATGCAGACATGCTGACACCCTCATAAAAACAGCAAAAAAAACAGAAAAAAAACAGAAAAAAAACAGAAAAAAACAGAAAAAAAAACAGAAAAAAAACCAAACAAAACCCAAAACAATAAAAGAATAATAAAAAGAATAAGGAGAAAGACAGACCCTGAAGACAGCTGCATTTATAGGAGCCTAG
>NW_013571816.1:5103-5687 GCF_000499745.2 Eimeria mitis
GATAATAAAGAGAATAAAGAGAAAGACAGACCCTGAAGACAGCTGCATTTATAGGAGCCCAGAGTATTGATGCAGACATGCTGACACCCCCAATAGCACCATAAAAACAGCAAAAAAAAGAGAAAAAAAACAGAAAAAAAACAGAAAAAAAACAGCAACAAAAACAAAACAAAAACAAAAAGAATAAAAGAATAATAAAAAGAATAAGGAGAAAGACAGACCCTGAAGACAGCTGCATTTATAGGAGCCTAGAGTATTGATGCAGACATGCTGACACCCTGCATTATTTATATTACATTCATTTATATCTTCACATAATTTTCCGTTTTTCATTAATTGGTATCCCGAAAGACATCCGCATGCAAACCCCGGAGACAGGTCAAAACAAAGCTGCTCGCACCCTGCTGCTGTTGCTGCTGCTCCTCCTGCTGCTGCTGCTGCTGCTGCTGGTGCTGGTGCTGTGCATTCGTTAATGTTGCTGCAGCCAGAGCCGTTTTTTTTCCCGTCTCCTTCGTACCCCCACCTGCATATACACCTGGGGATTGCATGCACCCAATCAAATACATTATCTGGCGATACACTCG
>NW_013571816.1:5787-5926 GCF_000499745.2 Eimeria mitis
CTTAAATTACATTCATTTATATCTTCACATAATTTTCCGTTTTTCATTAATTGGTATCCCGAAAGACAGCCGCATGCAAACCCCGGAGACAGGTCAAAACAAAGCTGCTCGCACCCTGCTGCTGTTGCTGCTGCTCCTC
>NW_013571816.1:5981-6226 GCF_000499745.2 Eimeria mitis
AGAGGAAGGTTAGGTGAGAGGGAAGATAGAGAAGGGGATAGTTGCTGCTGCTGCTGCTGCTGCTGCTGTTGCTGTTGCTGTTGCTGCAGGAGTTGTTGTTGTAAAAGCTGTTGAGAAAGGATTTGCTGCTGCAGTTGCTGCTGCTGCTGCTGCTGCTGCTGCTGCAATTGCGGCTGCTGCTGCAGCGGGACACTGCTCGGGATTGGTGTCTGCTGCTGCTGTAGTTGCTGCAGCTGCTGCAGCTG
>NW_013571816.1:6326-6672 GCF_000499745.2 Eimeria mitis
TGCAGGAGTTGTTGTTGTAAAAGCTGTTGAGAAAGGATTTGCTGCTGCAGTTGCTGCTGCTGCTGCTGCTGCTGCTGCTGCTGCTGCAATTGCGGCCGCTGCTGCAGCGGGACACTGCTCGGGATTGGTGTCTGCTGCTGCTGTAGTTGCTGCAGCTGCTGCAGCTGCTGCAGCTGCTGTAGCTGCTGCAGCTGCTGCTGCTGCTGCAGTTGCTGCTGTAACTGTAACTGCTGCTGCTGCTGCTGCTGCAGCTGCTGCTGCAGCTGCCGTTGATGTGCTGCTGCAGCCAACTCTTCTACCCCAAACCCTGCAGGGTGTATACACACAAACAATTTATTTTTATATT
>NW_013571817.1:0-717 GCF_000499745.2 Eimeria mitis
CCCCTCTCCCCTCTCCCCCCTCCCCCCTAAACCCTAAACCCTCTCCCCTAGACCCTAAACCCTAAACCCTAAACCCTAATTTCTTACAACACATTCAAAGTGAAACCATCTATTGCATGCATCGCATGCAACCATCTTTATAACTTCTGCTGATGCCTCGCCGCGGAGACAGACGGGGCAAACCCCCTCCCAGCTCTCTGACCCCACACACTGTGCTGGGGGCTCATCCTTTTATAAAGACAAAGACAAAGACAAAGACAAAGACAAAGACACAGAGAAAGAGGAAGAGAAAGATAAAGAGAAAGAGATAGAGATAGAGATAGAGAAAGAGAAAGATAAAGAGAAAGAGATAGAGAAAGAGAAAGAGATAGAGATAGAGAAAGAGAAAGTGAAAGATAAAGATAAATATAAAGATAAAGAGATAGAGAAAGAGAAAGAGATAGAGAAAGAGAAAGATAAAGAGAAAGATGCAGATGCATGCGTTTTTTTTTTAGTTAGAGTTGTGTCTTTATGAAGACAGGGACAAAAATATATTATAATATAATATGAAGACAAAGACAGATATTAAGAAAGAGACAAAGACAAAGACAAAAATAAAAATAAAAATAAAAATAAAAATAAAAATAAAGTCAAAGACAAAGACAACAAAAGTACTGCTTCATTAATTTTTTATATTAACAACCGCATAAAACAAAAAAAAAAAAAAAAAAAAAAAAA
>NW_013571817.1:855-1049 GCF_000499745.2 Eimeria mitis
TGCTGCGGGGGCCCCCATAGGCCCCGCTGCTGCTGCTGCTGCTGCTGCTGCACGGAAACCTTCGTTTGGGGGGGAGCTCGCGCTGCTTGCTGCTGTGCTGCTGTTGGGGTGTCTAGCCAGCAGCAGATTATCTGCTGCCTGAAGAGAAAAGAAAAAAAAAAAAAAAAAAAAAAAAAAAAAAAAAAAAAAAAAAA
>NW_013571817.1:1160-2002 GCF_000499745.2 Eimeria mitis
GTCCTTGCTCCTGCTGCTGCTGCTGCTACCCTCACCACCACCACCGCAGCAGCAGCAGCAGCAGCGGCAGCAGCAGCAGCAGCAGCGGCAGCAGCAGCAGCAGCAGCAGGAACACATGCCTACCTTTCTTCCTCTGCGAGAGTGGCTAGCACCATGAGGGGGCCCCTCTGCTGCTGCCTGGCGGGCCCCGGGGGCCCCCGTCCCCCCAGCAGCAGCAGAGTTGCTGAGGCGTCCTCGCGCTGTCTTGGTGTTGCTGCTAGCACCCTGCAGCAGCAGCAACAGCAGCAGCAGCAGCAAATATAAACGCAGCAACAAATGAAAAATTAAAAGACACAGCAGCACACTTGACGCTGCATAAAAAAAACGGCTCAGCAAGCTACGAGTGCAGCAGCAGCAACAGCAGCAGCAACAGCAGCAGCAACAGCAGCAGCAACAGCAGCAGCAACAGCAGCAGCAACAGCATCAGCAACAGCAGCAAACAAGTAGAAGCAGCAGTTAACAATATAGAAATAGAAGCAGCAGCAGCAGCAGCAGCAGCTGCTGCTGCTGCTGCTGCTGCAACAGCGGCTCATATATACAGATCCTATAGGGGCAGCTGCCCACAGTGCATGGCGCAGCAGCAGCAGCAGCAGCGGCAGCAGCAGCAGCAGGAGAAGTAGCAGCAGGAGCAGCAAATGTAGCAGCAGAAAGAACAAGAGCAGCAGCAAGTGCAGCAGCAGAAAGAAAAAGAGCAGCAACAGCACGAACTGCAGCAGCAGCAACACGAACTGCTGCAGCAGCAACACGAACTGCAGCAGCAGCAACACGAACTGCAGCAGCAGCAACACGAACTGCAGCAGCAG
>NW_013571817.1:2138-3782 GCF_000499745.2 Eimeria mitis
ACGAACCTCAGCAGGTATATCACTACTCTGAGTTGTAGGCAAAGAAGCAGAGGCGGGGTAGCAGCGGGGGTCTTGCATCTGCTGCTGCTGCATGAACTGCTGCTGCTGCTGCTGCTGCTGCTGCTGCATCGAATGCTGCTGCTGTATAGGGTGCTGTTGCTGCTGCTGCGCCTGCAGCTGCATCTGCTGCTGCTGCATGTGCTGTCTCTGCATCTGCTGCTGCATCTGCAGCTGCTGCTGCTGCTGCAGGTATGTTTGATGGTGCAGCATAGCTGGGTCATCGACGTGCTGCTGCTGCTGCAGCTGCTGCTGCTGCTGCTGCTGCTGCTGTGCTGCTGCTGCTGCAGCAGCAGGCCAGCCCCGTGTGCCGTGAGAAGCACCTGCTATAGCAATGCCTGCATGCGAGCGATCTGCGCTGCTGCTGCTGCTGCTTGCTAGTTGCTGCTGCTGCTGCTGCTGTGCTGCTGCTGCTGCTCCCGCTGCTGCTGCTGCTGATAGGCGGTCTGCTCCTCCTCGTCTCCTGAGGGCGTTGCTGCTGCTGCTGCTGCCGCCTGCACCTGCATCTGCTGCTGCAGCAGCTGTGTCTGCTGCTGCTGCACTTCCTCCTGCTGCTGCTGCTGCAGCAATCCCAGGGTTCTGCAGCAGCCGCTGCCGCTCAGCAGCAAGCGTTTGCTGCTCTGCATGCAGCACAGCAGCAGCGTGGCGGTTTATCTCTACCTTCTCCCGCAGCAGCGCCCGGCTCTTCCGTTGCATCTCCTGCAGCAGCAGCAGCAGCAGCAGCAACAGCAGCACAAACATAAATAGCAGCAGCAGCAGCAGCAGCAGCAACAAGTCATAGCAACAGAAGCAGCAGCAGTAGCAGCAGCAGCAGCAACATAGAAGCAACCCATACAATGCAACGGAGCAGCAGCAAACGGCCCTCACCCTAAAACCCTAAACCCTAAACCCTAAACCCTGACAATAAACACTAAACCCTAAACGCTAAACCCTAAACCCTAAACCCTAAACCCAAAACCCTAAACCCCAACTCGTAAACCCTAAGCCCCAAAGAACCCCAAACCCTAAACCCTAAACCCTAAACCCTAAACCCTAAACCCCAAACCCTAAACCCTAAACCCCAAACCCTAAACCCTAAACCCTAAACCCTAAACCCTAAACAGCCCCAAGCCATAAACCCTAAACCCTAAACCCCAAACCCTAAACCCTAAACCCTAAACCCTAAACCCTAAACAGCCCCAAGCCATAAACCCTAAACACTAAACCCTAAACCCCAAACCCTAAACCCTAAACCCTAAACCCTACATGTATTTGTCTGAGTTCTTCGTCCATGCCCTCGAAGACAAGGGGACTGCCCTCGGCCTTAAGGGCCTCCAGGCGGCGTAGAAACTGCTCCTCGCGCTGCCGCACCTGCAGCAGCAGCAGCAGCAGCAGCAGAAGCAGCAGCAGCAGCAGCAGCAGCAGCAGCAGCAGCAGCAGCAGGGCAGCAGCAGCAGCGGCAGAAAATGCATATACTATATAAAAGAGAAGGAGGAGAAAGAAAGAAAAATACAATAAATAAAACAGAGAGACAAACAAAATAAACAACAAAACAAAAAAAAATAATAAACAACAAAAAACAAAAAAACAAACAAAAGGAGAGAAGCA
>NW_013571818.1:0-2516 GCF_000499745.2 Eimeria mitis
CGTGACAAACCCAACCCGAAACGCTCCTCCTTGCCACAAGGAGACTAGATAGGGTTGTATCTAACCCTACTGATGAGCGTTACTTTTGCATCTGCGGTCTCAGATGGTAGGGGTCGCCTCTGGCAGAGGTGCAATGCACAACAGTTAGAGGTAAAGGGTGATGTGACCGTTGGTATGACTATGGGAGAGGTTGGCATGTGCCCTGGTGCAAAAGGTTTTACAACATGCTACGCCGTCTCCTCTCCCAGCCCCAAATGCCATAGTGCCCGCTCTAGTGGGTTGGCAGAACAAAACAATTTTGGAGAAGAAACTGAAAGAAGTAATCTCCTCTGACATTTGTTAGTTTTGTTGTGTTGCTGTATCAGATGGTAGCTAATGCGTGAAAGCTTGTTATACTCAGCTGTGGGGTTCTATGGATGCGCCACACAGTAGTCTTTCAGAGATGCAACCTAATAATACAATTCTCAACATAACATGTGAGGGAATGAGGGCTTTCCCCACACCTCATCAGCTTACTGGGCCCGCATTACCTGTAATGGTATGGATTCGCGTCACTCCATCGTGTGAGGGAACTTAAATCCCTACTAGGCTCCGCAANTACCTGTAATGGTATGGATTCGCGTCACTCCATCGTGTGAGGGAACTTAAATCCCTACTAGGCTCCGCAATTGTGTTTTTCATCCACGTTTGTGTTCTCGCTGGGGGCAGAAGATGCAAAGCTGCTGGCGGTGACTGGTGCATCTACTGACGTGAGTGGGATCACGTTCCTTGTAGTGAACACTCCCTACAATCACGACAGCAATGCTGTAGTGGACTGGCACTACAATACAGAACCGAAGATGACTAGTGGACAAAAACGACGGAAAACTTATAATTACGTGCAAGAATGGGAATTAAGTTAATCTAATTGTAGAGTAAAATTGGTTAGTCGAGGTAGCCGACTCCTCCTTAGAGGCGGAGTCATTAAGTATGAGGGCCGGCGACGGTGCCGCGTTCCATACACCGGCAGCCCCTTTGCGGTTCTAGGATCTAACGAACGTCCGCGCACGAAGGGGGCGACGGGGGGGGTCGGTCAGAAGATTACCTAGACGAATTAACCAATTTTCTTCTAATATTTGTCCCCGAAACTATCGTTAACGCTATTTCCTATCACCAGTTCCGTAGATCCTCTCCCCTTTAGTAACGTACTGCGGTTAGGTGTAGGCTGCGTTCGCGGCGCGTGGCACGTCAGTGTATTACAAATGCCGTGATNACTGCGGTTAGGTGTAGGCTGCGTTCGCGGCGCGTGGCACGTCAGTGTATTACAAATGCCGTGATCGCTGAGAAGTGAGTGAGGGTTGTATGAATAGTGAAAGTGTCTGTGAGTTCTTATTGATATAGTTTGAATATAACATTGATTAAAGCATTAAGCATTCTTTATTGAGTGACCATTGGTATGGTTATAGGAGAGGGTGGCTTGGGCCTTGGTGCAAAAGCTATTTGCACCAGGATACGCCGTCTCCTCTCCCAGCACCAAAGGCCGCAGTGCCTGCTCTACTGGGGTGGAGAGAGAATAAACTGAGAGAACTTATTTCCTTAACCTCTGATATGTTTGTTCAGCATGATAGATATTGCTTGCCAGCTCGCTATACTCAGCTGTGGGGTTCCAGGGATGCGCCCCACAGTCGCCCCTCAGAGATACAACCGAGTAATACGTATAGCTTACTGCGAATATTTGTACAAAAGAAAAATATCCTAAGTTATCTTGACCAGATCTCAGCAATTGCATGAGGGAACTGAGGGCTCTCCCCCTCTTCTCATCGGCTTGCAGGGCTTGCAGTACCTAGAGCGTTATGGATTCCCATCACCCCATCGTATAAGGGAGCTTGGATCNGCTTGCAGGGCTTGCAGTACCTAGAGCGTTATGGATTCCCATCACCCCATCGTATAAGGGAGCTTGGATCCCTTCTACGCCTCACAATTGTGTTTTTCATCTGCTTTTGTGTTGTCGTTGGGGGAACAAGACGCAGAGCTGCTGGGCGGGACTAGTGCATCTACTGACGTGAGTGGGAACAGGTTCCGAGGGCCACATGATCCCTAAGGCCCAGAACTCCCCTTATACTGGCGTTTCTAAAGGGGAATTTCTCACATTCTGAGGATAATATGATCCCTGAGGCCCCTAATGCCCCTTAGGCTGGCCCTTCTGAAGGGGAGTTTCTCACTACCCTGTTTAATGGAGAAGAAGCAAGTGCTCCGTTCGGTATCTCTTTCTTGCTTTCTGGGTGTTTAATTCAGTGTCTACAGACGGTTACTGTTTTCAGTACCCGTTTCGGCTGGTCTGGTACACAGAGCCCCAACATCCGTAGGCCCAAAACTAGGATAATTGCCAGATCCGCTTTCTCCATCAGATCGGCGCGTTCCACGTTTTTACCCCTTGTTTCCCCTCCTGTAGCCCAGTCGTTTACTTATTGGCTCTCGCCGCCGGTAACCCTGAAACAAACCAGCTATACAACTCCTTGTTGAACCGAAGTCCTCTG
>NW_013571818.1:2616-2876 GCF_000499745.2 Eimeria mitis
CGTTTCCCCTCCTGTAGCCCAGTCGTTTACTGATTGGCTCTCGCCGCCGGTAACCCTGAAACAAACCAGCTATACAACTCCTTGTTGAACCGAAGTCCTCTGGTGAACTCCAGATTCGCCATAGGGAATTGGTTCACCAAAGAATGGTATTTCACAATGTAACGCTCTATCGGCAGGTTCCCATGCTTACGTTTTCTCAGTTCAGCCACGGCCTGCTCCCTTGCAGACGCCTGGGTAAACCTGCAGCGCAACGCATCTCG
>NW_013571818.1:3075-5635 GCF_000499745.2 Eimeria mitis
ACGGCACAATCGGAGGCATTCTTCTTGAATTGTTTTCGGAAAACATGCACGTTCCCTCGAATAAGGCGCCGAAATTGAGCTGGATTCTACTCAGCTGGGCCCCAGGACGCTCGCCGCCCCCGAAAAAAAACCTGATATTTAATATATCTTGTCTAAGGAAAGGAAAGGGTGTTATTGTATTCCGTTTTATTTCCTTCGTGTGTTTTTTTAGAATACTTGGGTCCACGCAGCCGAGTTGGGATTGGTGCTCGCGCTTGCCCCGATGAACCATACGGTGCTACCAAGTATAACGCTTGCTCTCTGGCATTAATCAAGGGCAGACGCGAGTGCCAATGTGGGTAAAGGCTTGAAACAAGAGCTCCCCAAAGCAGCTAACTTCCTTCCCCTGCCTTCAGGCTTTCTGGGCGTTGAGCTCCGGGCCTGGATGTTGCGGTGAAGAGGCTGCCTGAAACGGGTTTGAAGAGCACCTCGCTGCGGCTATTGATACAAGCCAACCTCACGCGTGCACACGAGGAAGCTTCTGCGAGGCTTTCTTTACTGCATCATTTACCNTGATACAAGCCAACCTCACGCGTGCACACGAGGAAGCTTCTGCGAGGCTTTCTTTACTGCATCATTTACCTTTAAATGCAGTTACGGAACGTTTGTATTTGCTTATACGCAACCTGAAGGTCCCTGTGCTAACTGCAGGCAGACCATGCTACACCCCATTAAAAAGCTGGCTTATGGCTGGCCCTGTAAATCGATTAACTAGCAGGGCCAGCTATAAATTAGTTACAGGATCCAACCAGTAGCGGAAGACTGCCAGTATCGGTGCATTGGTTCTTACGGTCTATGCAGCTCTGCAGATGCGGAAGCTGAGGCATAAAGCATGCACACGTTTTCTGATGAGGCGACGTTATTGTGTCTGCAAGAACGTTCACGGCCCGTCACATATTCCTTTTCAGTCGTTAGAGCGCACTCACGCCATCGCAAGCCCTCTAAGGCACAACCCTCGCTGTACCAATCGACAAACGACCCTGCGAGCATGCGTCCAAATACTGACATGCAATATACAACTCTCACTCAGGACATCTATTTTCGCGTCTATGCATAGGAAGGCATTCTGCTTTCTCTTCCCGAAGATAGGGTTTCCCGCGCAGAGGACAAGTATTTCATCAAGGTGTTCTGCACCGAGCAGCCCCTCACCTTCCAGGAGCCTCTCTTCGTGATCAAAACAGCCATTCCCATATATGAAAGACGCAGCCAAAGGAGCGAAAGCACTCCAGTGCAAACCCTAGGGTTCCTTTATGAGCTGTAACTGGGGAAGGGACCCCAGAGACAAAGAGGAGGTCAGAAGGGCCAGCGCCGCGGCGGCAGCTGCCGCTGCCCCCGCATATCAATTGTGAGAGTCGGCTTGCGGTAAAATTTCTGCACATGATGGAAGGGTCCGTCTCGGGCTCCGCCGCTGCAAACCCTGCTGCAGTGCGTTCGCCAGGAGGTTGTGGCTGAGGCCCATTGAACGGTTGGAAGAGTCCACTGCAATCTGTCCCGCCGGAGAAAATCATACGGCAGAACGACCGTCGTCAGTGAGCTCTACTCTGTAGATAACAACATTGTGTGCCAGTAGCTTTGCGCTACCCACTTGAAGCACTGGTGGCAGTTCTTGGAGGGGGTCATGGAAAGGGCATGCACGTCAGTCGATATAAAAAAGTAAAGGAATACTGCAGAGAGAGACGCCGCGCCTTCTTTACTTAAAGAAGGGTGAAAAGGATCCCAAGAAGTCCACTCTGCAAAAGCCTAGAGCAGGAGTCGCTCGCTGCCGCTGCTAGGGTTTCTGTGGCAGTGCAAGTTGAGCGTCGATCTGCAGTGTGGTCTGCACAACTGTGCAGCATGCAACACACCTGTGCATTTTCAGAGTGGTTGAATTATGTATACGCTACAAAATGTCATGCAAGTACTTGCCGTATCGGCTTCCTGCTAGATTACTTTTAAGATGCTGAATTGTCTCTCCCGTGCTGATGGTGTTCTACTCTAAGAACGTTATAGGGAAACCCTAAGCAGTTTGGTGGGTGCAGACCAAACTGAAAACAGGATCAATGAGTCCCGCAAATATATCTTGTGTCAACGTGTTTACTAGCTTCTAGAATTTGTAGGGATTAAATTTGCCTTTAGCGTTTACGGTCCAAGAGCGTTCTGACTGCAGAGCCATGGAGAGCCCTTACGCTCATATCCCTAGTGGGTACTACAGCTCAGTCTGTTACATCCGGACTCCTCGTAATTGCGTCGAATTGAGCATCCGGGACGCCTAACAAAGGTGGCCCCTCGAAATGAAGTAAAGTGCCATCTCCATGTTGCATCCGCGCAGTACGTGATGAAAAACGACCTGCACTATGTGTTGCACAAAATATGTTTTGTCGGACGGCGTCAGGCAGTGGTNCAGGCAGTGGTCGTTAAGAAGCAGGCCATGAAAAGGGTTGCTAGCTTCTTCGTTATTGTGTGTTGTACTCTACCGGTGTTTCGAGGGTTCTGCTGTGGGCCTGTTACACCGGCGTTTGCAGACTTAACCGGGATATAAATG
>NW_013571819.1:0-745 GCF_000499745.2 Eimeria mitis
CCCGCCTCCCCCCCCCGCCGCACTGTCCTGCATTCTTGCTGGTTCTGGTGTAGAATATCCTGCTGCTGCCCTGCAAAGGTTTCGCGCTGTGCAGAGAAACACAAAACGCGGACCCCTCTCGCATAGACCAACGTGTTGCGTATTAGAGGAAACTTCGGGTGTGATCGTTTCAATAGTCATGCCTCAACACGATACGGCAACTGAGTACTAAGAAAAGGAGGGGGCCCTTGGTAGTGAAGGCACTGTGGGTATTAAGGGGCCCCCAAGCCGAGAGAAAACAGGAAACGGGTATAGAGGCGGAGGATGCCGGGTCCACCTTGGCCCTCGCAGTTCGTATTCATAAAAGAGTTTCGTATCTTCTCCTATAATACAGATGCCTCACACTTTTTATTTATGTATGGGCAGGGCCCCAATGCAACCACTTAAAGGCCGTTGCAACTCCTTAGTAAGAAAGAAGGAGCAGGAAGGGCCCCCGTATATTTGTTTCGTGCTGCTGCAGTGTATTTCACCCAAACAGCAGCAAGTGCACAGCGCAGGAGACGGGTGACTCTTCACAGCACCTTCGTATGGGGCCTGATGCTGCTGCTGCTGCTACTACTACTGTTGCTGCTGTTGCAGTTGCTGCAGCTGCTTAGTCGCAAGGGCAAAGCACAATACGCTCTTCCTGGCTGCACCTCCATGTATATATATACATATATATATATATATATATATATATATATATATATATATATATATATTATAT
>NW_013571819.1:764-1242 GCF_000499745.2 Eimeria mitis
TGTTCTTATCACCGCAAGACTTTCGGTGAGACCTCAGATCCGTGCGTACTGCGGTGTACGCAGTACGTATCAATATACCTTCATGCATGCGCTTCCGCCTGGAAAACAAAAAAGAAAACAAAAAACAAAAGAAACAAAAAACACGATGAAAGCAACACGTCACCTGAGTAGACAAAAACACAAATAAATGGAATGAGAAAAGCATATCAGTGCACGCCAACTCCAAACTCCATTTACATTTGGCCTTGTGTTCGTAAGCACGCATAACTAATCTATACTGTATCTCTCTTTATCTGAATATATATATATATATATATATATATATATAATTATGTTCATGGTGTACACATTATATATGACACATATGTAATGCAATTATGTAGTACACGCGTCATGTGCATGATGTATACACGGTATACACACTACAGATAACATATATATATATATATATATATATATATATATATATATATATATA
>NW_013571819.1:1268-4223 GCF_000499745.2 Eimeria mitis
GTATACATGGTATATATATATATATACATTTAGTTCACGTATGATGTTAGATGATTTGAACACTACAAGCATGCAGCTAGATATGTTTTTCTGTATAACGAATCGACGGTTTCCTTTGCATATAGGACAACTCAGCATTGACAGTGCACTCAATAGCATTATAAAAAGTTTTTACATTTATAATTAGTAGAAATAATTATTAATTTTGGGTTTAAGTGGATAATGTATCAATTTTGCTCTCTCCATAGAATGGGGGGCCCCCAGTCTTCGCCGTCTCGAGTGGTGATACTGGGGGGCCCCTACCGCGAGCGATTGAGGGATAGGGGCCCCCCTTGGGCCCTAAGGAAACGCATAATAAACGTAATTACATTTTAAATATATTACTTTATTAAATGAAGTTGTGTATCCGTTTATAAGAGGCAGTTTCCTTAACACACAGATATATGGGGGCCCCCCCTGCCACTCAGTGTCTGAAACAAACAGACAAAGATTTATATTTCGTTGCGCCTTCTTTCCCTGTCTGTACACTCTAATCTTTTTGTTATTTTGTTCTCTATATTACCCCAGATAAACTCAATCACTACCCTAAACCCTTCCATGTTTTCCCGGCAGGCTGGTAGACAGCGACATCGCCTCATCGCCCCCAGGCCAAGGGCCCCCAAGCCAGGGGCCCCCGAAGGGTGGAGGCCCCTCTGTGGGGGTGTCTATGGGCCCCTTTTCTCGCCCCTTTAAGCAGCTGACTCAGAGAGTCTCCCCTGTGGGCCATTGCAGCAGCAACGCCAGCGGCGACAGCAGTAGCAGCAGCAGCTGCTGCTGTTGCTGCTGCCGCAGTACCGAAAATGGCTTTGTCTTGCGGTAGTTTACTGTCTCTAGCCCTTTGTTTTATGTTCCTTTGCTTGTCCCCAGGGGCCCCCCAACCCTCGAGGCCGCCGCAGACACCTGGCCCGGCCGCGGATCCCACCGCGGTGTCTTCTTCAGGTGTATCTCCACACCCCGGGAGAGCTGCGCCTAAGACCCCCCAGAAGAACGCTGCGGGGCCCCCCTCCACGGTGCAGGATGTCTGTGGCGCCCCCGAGGACTTGACCGCGTGTGACATCGTGCGAGATGGCGTCTGTATCATATCTGGGGGGTACCTGCGCCTCATGCGGCGTCGCCGCTGGCGCGGGCGGAGGCGGCCCCTCAAAAGGGCCCCAGGGGCCCCTCCTGAGCCCCGGTGGGTTCAGGGCCTGCGCATCATCAGCGGGGGAGACATAGAAGTGCGAGGGGCAGTGATCAAGTGCAGGGGGACCGCAGCTGCCGCTGAGCAGGGCACGGTGTGGGACCTCCGCCGCCGCCTGCGAAGGAGAGGGGGGCCCCTTGCAAGCTCCAAGAGTTTGCGTCGCCTGGGCCTGAAGGGCCGGGGGGTACCCGCGGGGGCCCCTCCCGCCTCGAAGGGGGCCCCCACGCCAACGCAGCGCATCGAACTCTGCGCCCGCGGCAGTATTCGGCTGCTGGGCCCGGCGGTGTTGCACTGCAGCGAGACGCTGCTGTGGGCTGGGGACTCTGTCACGGTGGGGGAGGCAGCAGAAGTGACTGCCTCTGCAACCGTCTCCTTGAGGGGGCCCCCAAGCCCGAGGAGGGGCCCCCGGGGCCCTTCTGCTGCTGCTGCTCCTCCCTCTGCTGCGGACAGTTCGTTTGCGGCATTGGCTGCCAGCCCGACGCTGGACAGCGTTGCTGCTGCTCTTCGGCAACAGCTTGCGCTGGGGGCCCCTTCTTCTGCAGTGGGACCCGGGGCCCCTGGAGGTGGGTCCCCCTGGGGGCCCCCCCACCAACCGGGCGTTCCCTTATCCCCCTCGAGTGCCAAGGAAGCGGTATCAGCAGCTTCAGCTCCAGCTGAAGTGCAGAGCGAGGCGGGGGGCCCCCAGGGGGCCCTGCAGCAAGAGGCCCCTGAAGACCCTTATCCAAGGGGGGGCAGCCATGGGGGCCTCGGCGGCGTGTTGAAAGACCGCTGCACAGCCAATGCCTTCAGTGGGTTTATGCATCGTGCTGCTTGCTACTGCAGCTGCTGCCCTCACCTGAAACAGTCCGCAACCATCCTCATCGTGCTGCTGCTGCGGTGTTGCTGTGCTGCTGCTGCTGCGGTTTTATTGCTGCAGGCAATCCAGTGAGGGCCCCTGCTGAGCTGCGAGGCGATGTGTTCCTGCCCCTTGTGGCGGGTGAAGCGGGTGTGGTTTACAGGGGTGGGGTTGGGGGCCCACTGGGTTCACCCCATGACGGGTGGGGTGCGGCCTCTGCGCAAGAGGATGACCTCCTCGGGGCCCCCAAGGGGGGGGGACTGGTGGTGGTGGTAGCGGGGCGGCAGCTGTCTGTTGAGGGCCAGATAAGTGCTGCTGGAGAGCCTGGCTGGGGCTGCGAGGTGACGGGGCCCTCCCCTTCTAAGGGCTCGAGGCAGGCAGCTGGGGGGGCCCCGGGCCCCCACATGGGGTCCAAAGGGTGGCGAGGCTCAGCGCCCCTGAAAACAGTTTTCCGCAGTCTCCTTGGGCGGCCATCAGGAGGAAGCGGCCCTACAGAGGCAGGAGCAGCAGGTGCAGCAGCTGCAGCAGCAGCAGCAGCAACCTGTGCAACTGCAGGCAGCGGAGGCTCCATTGTGCTTGTGGGGGAGTCTGTCGTCTTCCCCAGCCCCATGCGGAGTGGTCGGGTGTCGGCTGCAGGTGGTGGCTGTATTCGGGGCCGCCCTGATGGGTGGGAGGGAGCCGGGGGCCCCTCAGGGGCCCCCCAAAACAGGGTACGGGGGCCCCAGGAGGTGCCCGAGGCCCTAGGAGGCCTCTGCGCTGCAGGGGGAGGAGGGCGCATCGCCATATATGCGGAGCAGCCGCATCCCTTGGACCCCGTGGTAAGCCGACAAAAAGAAGTGTTGAAGACTGCAGTCAGGGTCGCCCCCAGCGCCCTGCTGTTGCTCTTGCTGCTGCTGCTGTT
>NW_013571819.1:4323-5431 GCF_000499745.2 Eimeria mitis
GTGCCCGAGGCCCTAGGGGGCCTCTGCGCTGCGGGGGGAGGAGGGCGCATCGCCATATATGCGGAGCAGCCGCATCCCTTGGACCCCGTGGTAAGCCGACAAGAAGAAGTGTTGAAGACTGCAGTCAGGGTCGCCCCCAGCGCCCTGCTGTTGCTCTTGCTGCTGCTGCTGTTGCTGCTGCTGCTGTTTGTGCTCTTCCTTTTGGCGCTGCTGCTCTGGGGGGGGCCGCCTGAGGCGTACATAATGATGTGGTTGTTTGTATTTCTCTGGATAGTTTAATTCTTATAGAAGGTTGGTGTTGTAGGGCCTCAGCACTAACCTGAGGGCGAAGAGGAAAAATAAATGCTGTTGTTCTAATAAAGCATAGCAACTGGGAAAGGCTGGCGGGGGTGGTGGGGGCGGCAAGAGAGGCAAAGGACGGGAGAAGCTGGGCTGAGGCTGGGGCTGTGTTGTGTGTCTCGCTGCGCATGCATGCATGCATGCACCAACGGCTCTTCTTGCTCTCTCTTTTATCGACAGCGCCGGGGTGGGGTTGGTGCTATTGTTTGCAGGTCCTGGCCCCGGGCGGCTGCGCGCTGCGGAGCAGCCGCCTTGATTTACTGCCGTGTTTGTGTGGGGGTGGCGGCACTATCTTCTCGCGGGCGCACCGCCGCCTGATAGTTGCAAACAAGCTTACTGCAGTTGCTGCTGCTGCTGCTGCTGCTTCTGCTGCTGCTGCTGTGGGCTCTCCAGGCCCACGCGGGCAGCCAGCCAGCCCGCATGCGTTTGACTCTAAACCCAAAGAGGGGCAGGAGGCGGGGGCCGGCACCCCATTAAGCGACGCTCGCGATGCTGCGCTGGGGACCCCCGTGGATGCGGCTCTGACACCGCTTGAGGGGGCCCCAGGAGGGGCCCCGACAGGGGTGGAGGCACTGGCTGTGCTGAGTGTACAGCCAACCCCCCTGCCCGTGCCGCTCTATGCCCCCACACTGACACTGGCGGTGGAGGCCGCAGTAGTGACGCTGCGGGGGCGAGCCCAAGGCGGTTTCGGGTGGACCCCCGAGGCGGCGCAAAGCGGGGGGCCCTCTCAACTGCCTGCAGACCCGGGGGAGGCCAAGGTAGTGTTAGG
>NW_013571819.1:5462-6037 GCF_000499745.2 Eimeria mitis
ACTCAGCACTTTGTTTTGGTTGCAGAAAGGGAGTAAAGGATAAAGGTTTAGGGTTTAGGGTTTAGGGTTTGAGCTTTGCTGTTTCTCTGTCTGTGCAGGCTCTGCGCTGCACGTCCTATCGCCCCTCCATCTGCACACCGCGGAAGGCAGCCTTCGCCTGCGGCAGCGCAGCGCGTTGGTCTTGGCGCCTTGCGGGGGCTCTGAGGAGGAGGAGGAGGCGGGGGCCCCTGGGGGCCCCCCCTGCATGCAGAGTGAGGCCGCAACGTCTGCCAACCCCCTGCTAGGGCCTACAGCCCTCGTGGTCTCCAGCGCTGCCTCGCTCTCAGTCGGTGAGGGCGCTGCAGTGCACATTGTGCCCGGGCGGCGGACGTTCGACTGCGGGGGGAGAGATAGTGCCGGTGCAGGGGCCCCGCAGCAGCAGGGGTTGCAGGAGGCGGGGCCCCTGGCTGTGGGGCTGCTGGCCGGGGAGAAGCTGCTGCTGCATGGAGCCCTCGGGCTGGGGGCGGCCCCCAGCGACTGCCTGCCCGCCCCCCTTAGGAAGACGCCGGTGCTGCTCTTTGGCGGTCGCGAAGTTT
>NW_013571820.1:0-17587 GCF_000499745.2 Eimeria mitis
GTCTGAAAATGCTTGCCGCTCTCCTCAGCATTCTCGCTCAAACAACCCCCCTCTATTTCGAACTCTATTGGGCGCCCTTCCATCAGTTTGGTTTGTATATATTTTGCCGCATTCTGACCCGCTAGCATTCGAGGGTTGAGGTACCCTGGTGGACTTTGGAATATCCAGAAAGTATGGTCGGCGGGGCGAGTCGAACCCTTGAGGAGTTATCACGCGTATCACGCGTAGTTTTGAAACGGTCTGTGACTGCTCGCAGGTATGCTTTGAGGCCCAATCACTGGTGCCGCTACTCATTGGTTTTCGTATGTATGGGTCCTATCGTTTTGCTCTATATCAAGTATGTGTGTAGCACGGCATTAGACGACCCGACGTCTTTTCGTCTAACAGATGGTGCGTTGGATGGTGCTAGTAAAGAACTAAATTAAGCAGGTTGTGCAATTTGGGCGCAGGATTTAATCTCCACATACCGCAGGTTGGTGTCTTTCTTCGCTTCTTTCGATTGAATAATTAATGCGGTAGTTCATGTTCGTGCACCACTTGTGGTTAGAATGTGGCAGTCTGATGATCTGGATTTGGTGCTATTTGCGGTCTCAGTGGCCCTTTAACAACTAGCGTTCAGCGAGTGACCAAAACATATGGTTCAACAATGTTTTCCAGCTTCCGATGATCTTCAGTTGCATAAAAACTGCCAGCTGCATTGAGCGTTTACCTCTGTAGTTGACTAGTTGCGTGCACGTGTGTCAGGCTAGTGTAACGGTAGTTTGGAATTCGGAAAACTCGGCGTTGCTCAGCTAGTGCGTTTCATTTACCGCTGTGCTGCCGGAAGATTAGCATCTACTCCCGGAACAGCATAGAGAGATGATGCGGTTTAGGTCGCCCTAGAATTGGCACATGGGCTGGATTGAATGATGTTTAATTTTCCTGTATTCACAGAATCTTTCATTGGTAGGTATTCACTGAGCACCTTACAATCACTGCAGGGCGCTGAATCTTCTCCCAAAGCCTTCAATGTTCCGTGGCTTGCACCGGCATGTGCATGTGATTGCCAACGCCGTCAGCATTAAGTTGCAGTTTTCCGAGGCGACGTCGGTGCTGGACCGTAGCGTTTTCGTCCGTATCAACTGCGTGCAACTTTACTCAACACACTACAACATGCTTTCGGCTGCTCAAAAGGAACTTTGGATACGCCTGTTGAAATATTCGCATGGCAACCACCCAGGAAGTACGGTCTTGGTTAATGTCCTCAAAGTTACGTGGCTCAATTTGGCTCAATCGCACAAGGACGTGGCTATCTCTTGGTGTCCAGCCGCAGCGCCATTTACGTCTCCTTGACGTCTCAATTCATTCACCATGGAGTATCGCGTTGAAGTCTTTGTGGCGCAGCATCTGGTGTTCCATGTTTCAGCTATCTGGACACTTTGTATTGGGCACTGTCGGCTTTTCCAGCAGTGTGCAGTGGTGTTGTAGGTCGTTTACCAAGCTTTGGGACTGGCAGGAAGTGGGTTTTCCCCTGTGAAAGCGCATTTGACCGTCAATTAGAGGGTTTAACGTATACAGACTCATCGAAGACTTTGCGCTCATATGTATCCATAAGCCGCTTCTGGATATCAGGAAACGTTTTCACAATTTTGGGCTATTGATTGGTGCTCAGCACGCATCCGGTCTGCGCTGCAAGAATGCTTTCCAAGCCCTCTGCTGTCGTCCTCCCGGGTTTCGGTGTTGTTTTGGCTGTGTCGGCATGTACGCAAAAAGAAAACCGAATCTGTCACCATCAGCACTAGCTGAGTCCTTTGGTATGATGCGCTTTCAGCTGTACTTAACAATAGACCAACGCCATGGCCCCAGGCTCTCGGGATTCTGTGTATTATTTAATCTGTTCTTCATTAGTCTCAACACATTTTCAGACTGAGGAGTACTTAGCTAGTGCGTTGACGTACCCCATGACGTACATACCGAATGAAAACCTGTACTTCTAGTGGCGTGTTTGGATGTGTTAAAAGTATCCTGTCGACGGTTCAGCTAGCAGAAATACAGGCTGGCTGCTCGTGTTCAGGTTTTAGAACGGTACAGCTTCACTGTACAAGGACAATCACGGTCCCGTCAAAGCCACTACTCAAATTGTGTGTTGCAGTATTAATGTGGGTGGAGCGTTGGCCTTTATGACATTGGCTCCCACTACTACCATTAATATTGCCAAGTATGCTAACCCCTGCAAATAAGTACTAAAGTGGAATATGGCCTGATTCGTTGCAGCTTCCGTCGTCCAAAATGTATGCAGCTGTGTCTGGAACATTATGTCAAGGTTTCGGATGCCCAGGACGTGAGTCAGATATACCTTAGCATGCCCGTAAAGCTACAGCGACATCGTGTTGTCACTAGGCAGTATCTACAGGCCTTTTGAACTTCATGGAGGATGGTTTGTGGAGGAATGCCCATGCTGGTGAGTGTCTACCATTCGCTCAGTGAAAGCGTCTGCTTGGCATAGGAGCCGCTGCCCTACCTGGTAGTCGCCTTGTGCTAAGAATGTACTCATCCAAAATTGATCAGGACATGCTTTCTACTGCCCAGTTTCAACGGGGTCCTGCAATGTTGTTTCGTGTAAACTGTTATAGAAATTCTTGCGGTGCCCGCGGGAACTGACTAAGAACGTCTAGTCCCCTCGACATTTTGCTTTGATGAGAATGTATCCGGTTCGTACCTTGTTCGTGTTTTGTTTAATATATGCAACGGTGACTCAGGCGTTTTGGAAAGTTTTGAAATGGACAGCAAGTAAGCTACATGCTTCTCAGGGAAACCGCCGATAGTGTCGGTTGCACGTGGATCTGCCGCAATGCATGCGAGCTGCGAAGCTCACCGTTGGGTGCACAGTAGTTTCTTCGTTGACGTGCGCACGCAAGGGATGACTTCGTGAGCTGCGGCACAGACGACTGCTATCGCTGTCTAGAGGACAAATGACCACGGATGAAGCGTTCTGGGTCTTAGTCAATGCGAGCAGCATCTGTAGAAGGTCCGCAAGAACAAACCCTGCTCTTAGAGTTGATTTCGGCTGCGACAATCACTTTCTTTTCATGCACACACAGACAAACACAAACACACAAGCACACCTACACCCACCCACCCACCCACACAAACACACACACACACACACACACATGCCAACTATGGAGTATTCACCTAGTGCACTGCAGTTGCCTCATGGCACGCCAAGCAAGTCAAACCGTGTACGTTGAGGTTTGGGAGGTTAGCAAACTTATCTCGTTCTATTATACCGGCACGGCGTCTGCTGGCTGTTTAGCCTCCTTAGGGGTACATCAATTCTGGCTAGCGATGTCTCTGTGAACCCTTGGTTCTCGTCGCTCAAAACGAGCATCGTCACCCTAGTTTGCTCCCTGCTGTTTCCTTGCTTGGTGCTTCATTCTTGAGCTGCACGTATCGCTGCCTGCACTTCTGCTACCTTCACATTGGCATTCAAGCTTCGCATGCGGCCATGCCTCTGGTCCGTTGTGTTTGTCTCTGTCCTCTGTCAAATAACGAATGTTCAAAACGTGGGGAATGGAAACATGTTCAAAGCTGGATGGTTTACTATCTACACTGTGATTGTGCCTGCTGCTGTATGTTCAGCTCTTCTGTAGGCACGGCCTTTGCGGCAACGGGGGGTCCCTTGNGCTCCCTCTACACTACGATCCTATGTTGTATGACGCATGCGTGAATCTAGTGGTACTGCCTGCAGGGTTATCACGGAGCCCTCCTACCAGCACGAATATTTTCACTTCAATCGCGATATGCGCTTTTCACGGCTTCCACCTTTCGCAAATTGTGTAATGGTGTATTAGGCTGTTCGGCAGGTTTTGTGATGCGCAGGAAGTGTGTTGAATAAGTATTGTGGAGACTATGGCGACTATGGACTGTAGACATATTGCATTCCTTAAGCGCGACACGCTTCCTGTTGACCATTTTGTGGTCTGGAGCGCGTTGAAGGCTGCAGCACTTTCACTTTTTGTGGCTAGCATGAGGCGATACAACAGTTATTGCTGGCCTCCTTAGGGGTACATCAATCCTTGCCAGCGAGGTCTATTTGAACCCTTGATTCTCGTCGCTCACAACAAGCACCGTCACCCTAGTTTGCTCCGTGCTGTTTCCTTGCTTGGTGCTTCATTCTTGAGATGTACATGTCGCTGCCTGCACTTCTTGTACCTTCACAATGACAGGCAAGCTTCGCATGCGGCCATGCCTCTGGTTCGTCGTGTTTGTCTCTGCCCTCTGTGAGCACCAGCATTTTACACACCCCATCATGCTTCGGGATGCATAGGAAGTACGTTGGATACCCCTGCGAAAATATTCAAATAACGAATGTTCAAAACGTGAGGAATGGAAACCTGTTCAAAGCTGGCTGATTTACTGTCTATACTGTGGATGATTGTGCCTGCTGCTGTATGTTCAGCTCTTCTGTAGGCACGGCCTTTGCGGCAACGGGGGGTCCCTTGNGCTCCCTCTACACTACGATCCTATGTTGTATGACGCATGCGTGAATCTAGTGGTACTGCCTGCAGGGTTACTCACGGGGCCCTCCTACCTGCACGAATATTTTCACTTCAATCGCGATATGCGCTTTTCACGGCCTACAGCTTTCGCAAATTGTGTAATGGTGTATTAGGCTCTTCGGCAGGTTTTGCGATGCGCAGGAAGTGTGTTGAATAAGTATTGTGGAGACTAAGGCGACTGTGGACTGTAGATATATTGCACTCCTTAAGGAATACACGCTTCCCGTTGGCCATTTTGTGGTCTGGAGCGTGTTGAAGGCTGCAGCACTTTCACCTTTTGTGGCTAGCATCAGGTTATACAGAAGCGTTTTACCATCTGTTCTGCCATGCAAATATGCGCCCCGTCTGCGTGAGCGTCTCTGGCTGCGTCGGGGTTTTCATCTATACGAAGGAGCCTATTGCTCGTTTGTTGACTCACATGGAGTCCCTCCTTGTGTTCACGTTTTTAGCTTCTCCAACGACAAGGGATAAGCCTGTTGGATGGAAGCACCTTGTGTAGCACTCGCTTGGGGGCTGGTTCAGGCTGCGGACTGCTTAGCTCGTGCGTGGCATCTGACCTATGGCATTATAGAGGCTCCGAATATTTCGCTGCACTCCACTGCTTGAGAAGATCCAAATTATCTGTACCTTGGACGAACTTGGCACCTGACCGATATTGAACAATTTGACACGTGTTGCATCCTTCGTAGCACTAGCCCAAATATTTCCATAGAATCGTCTTCTGAACCATCTGCTTAACTGTAGTCTCCGTAACCGCATCTCCTTGATAATGTTTATTGGCCTTCATTGCTGTGGAGTGCGCGATGGTTTGGGTAAGGAATTGGAACTACCGCCGTCGTTAACAGGCTCTGCCTTCAGCCGCGGTAATAGCTTGTACGTGTTCCTTTGCAAGCCTGCGCAGGAATGGTTGCTGCACTCCGACATGCGATGCGCAGGGAGTTCGTTGGATACGCCCCATTCATATGACCGGAACGGGTGGCCTCTGCCCTCTGTAATCTGTTACTAACGTTACTCTGATGACTGCCTGCAGGAGGAATACTGCTACTTCTAAATATTCACTGCTCGAGTTATTGTAGCAGCTGCGGTGTACAGGAGGTCCGAAGCTCTTTTGCATGCTGAATTTGCGGAGTAGTTCACTCATACTAGCCTGTGCTTCCCACCATGCAACATTGGGTTAGACACACCGGAAGGGCTTGGAGTGCCCAGGCAGTGTGTTAAATTCGCTTCATGCCATCCCAAGTGGTGCAGAGTACGCATGTTCGGTGAAGTATTGAGATGTAGCTAGGCGTACTGCACGGACGTGCCTTCTGCAGGCTTGTGGATGCCAAACGGCAGCCAATGTAATGATTTGCGGCTAGGCGCACAAGAATTACTGTATCGGCACTGTTTGATACGGGCGTCCCCACCAAAGGCTGTACAAAGGAAAGCTCGTAACTTTTGCCATTTTAACTTCATTCTTAATAATAATGGACGACGTTGTTGAACCAAATACCTACCCGCACTTGGATATGCAGGACGTAAGCTGGAAAAAGTTTGCAAAGAGGCATTCGCATTGCATTCGCATTCGCGTGGGGAATGCTCAGAACGAGCCACCTTAGCGAGATCTTTTAAAGCAGTAGTACTCAATTTAATGGCATTGCGCATAAACGCATAAATGCTGCGTGCTCAGCTATGGTTCAACGACAGCATTTGCTGGAAATTCCTTGCTTCCTAAATTGTTCCCATTTGTTTTGTGGGCTCCTCCTTTGAATTCAGCAGTTCAGGAGGCTGGGTGAATGCTTATTCCACCCACTAGTCTGTTGCATTTTTTGCTGTGCGCCTGAATTTCATGATTTCGTCGGCAGTAGTCCTCACGAAGAGATTCGACGTTTTCTCGCTTCAATCGGAACACCGGCTCTCCAACACCTCCACCTTTGTCGAATCCGTGCAGACGCTGTTGGCTTGAACACCCAACCTTTGCAGGTGTCCAGATTTCTATTTGTACTGGTTCACGTCTGGCCGTCCCCGTACACAGGATGTGCGTTTGATTCCCTCTTATTAAACGACGTATCACAAGAACCTGCAGGTTCGTATGCGTTAAGGCAACGTAGGCCAGTCAACAACTCTGTGCACGCCTACGGCTAGCACTGCATGTTTAGCATTTATGTAGCAGCGAGGCAATCGTGGGTGTGCTCAGCTAGTGCGCCACTATTTCCTCGCTGAATGGGAATCGTTAGCGCTAGTGCAGTGTGTAGATGAAGTCTGTTTCAGCTTGTTAAATGGAACTGCGCCCACTACAGGATGTTTATCCTTGTGGAAATGCACTATTTGTGACAATGAATAGCTCCTAAAATTCTTTAGCGTGATTGCTCGAAGGCTGCGATGTCATGCTGATTCATTGGACGGAGGAGTGGCCTGGCGGGTGCGCTAGGATGTGCATGAAATGGCCACCACTACCGAAATTGGCATCAGCTACACATAGCTTGCTGAGCTGGCATTTAGCGTTTGATATTCCATGTCATTGCTGCAAGGAGTGCAGACTTGTGTTTGTTACTGCCTGGCGCCTGACTATCTGTATAATAGGATGTGCGTTCAATTCCCTTTATTAAACGACGTATCACAAGAACCTGCAAGTTCTGTGTGCACTTTAAACGCAACGTAGGCCAGTTGAACAACTCTGCGCATGCCTCCGGCTAGCACTGCATATTTAGCCTTTATGTAGGTGCAGCATCTGGTGCTTGCGATGTTGCTAGACTCCGCGCTTCTCACGGGTTGCCTTGCCTTCTCTTATTTTGATATGCGTTCAGCGAGTTTCAGTTTATGTCTTTCCGTGAGCATGTGATGAAATCCTTGTTATGCCTTTGTAGCTTACCTGGTTAACAGCCAACATTTCCCCGTTTAGCAAATGTGTGCAGCACTTGCTCGAACGGCGAGGCAGTCTTGGGTGTGCTCAGCTAGTGCGTCACTCTTTCCTCACTGAACTCGAATCTTTATCTCTAGTTCAGTGTGTAGAGGAAGTCTGTTTCAACTTGCTAAACGGAAGCCCGGCTGCTACAGGATGTTCATCCTTGTAGAAATGCACTGCTTGTGACTAGGAATAGCTCCTAAATTGCTTTGGCGTGGATGTTTGAAGGAGTTGGCGTTTACCGTCGGCTATTCCATAACGAGAGTACACCCGTGTTTCGCCCGTTCGCCAAAGTTTGGATTGGTCAGGAAGTACGTTGAGCACTCCTTCAACGAGAAGTTGTACGTTAACCTATCACCATGACATGCAGGATCTCCACATTCTGCACCCAACTAGCGCTCCTAGATTTTTTACAGGTCTCTTTCGCAGACTCGTATAGGCGTTTTCCAGTGCAGCAGTGCAACTAGCGGAGGGCATCCAGAAACGAACATGTAGCACTGCAGGTTGTTTTCAAGCGGTTTCCCTTGGTGCCTGGTATTTTGGAGGTGACCAAGCCACTGGTGAATAGTTACAGAGGATATTAGCATGCGCAAGGAGAGGGATTGTGGATCGTATATTCACGTGGTGCTTTTAGCAGCAATTCGTTCGGCTGCAAGCTCAGAGTTTATTCAATCGCAGTATTCCCTGATGATTATTGCGCAAAACAGTACAATGCCTCATAGCAGACCGGCGGCGCTCAACGGGCTACGAGTGACTGCTGGCCAGTTCGACCTAGGCATGTTTATAGTTTTTGGCTTTAAGTATGCAAGTCTTACTGTTACTGGTATCAAATGGATCCATGGCAACCGTTGGTCGTTTCTGCCCACAAGCTGAAAACGGGTGGCAGTGGGACCTGCCTTGGGGCATGCTGTTTCTAGTTGGACATGATTTCATGAACGATATCTAGACACTTCTTTCCGTGTGCTGCATCAAAGCGCTGGTGTAGATGCTCACTGGTAAATATATTGGTTTTTCGATACAGTAGTGTTGGGTTCCAAGGTTGTAGCCTCATCAACTGCCTGCCACGTTGCGTTGTTCGTCTAACACGCTTCGTGTTCTGCCACAGTGCGTCCAGTTGCAAGTCCTAGGCTTGAAAGTAAGAATGTCCTTTAAAGTATTCCTAACTGATTACAGCCAGGCGATGGTGCTCCTGGTTTGTTTATCTTCTGAGTGACTTTCCGCTGGGAAATGCTGCAATGTTGTTTAGGCTGAAACCAGTGCGTTGTGCGCGGTGAAAGATTTCAGAGCACATCCATGATTAGCTGCATTAGTGCAATAACATCACTAGCGGTGCAGACAGCCGGATGCGAGCAATTATTGCTTCTCTGCTTCAGGCATCTGACGTCTAGAACTGCTAGTTTTGTACAGAGCACTAGGTAAACTTTCAGCCTGCCTTTTGCAGGCAACATTGGAACCCCTTTCGAAGCCTCATGTGGTTTGAAGGTGCACTCCTGAGATAATTACGGCGACAAATCAATGATTAGGTTGCTCCAAACAATTTAACAGGATGCGTAGTTTGGCGGTACTCAGGTGGGCTCCGTACATGCATTGACATTGTCTATCCGAAAGTGTACGCTAACAACACACTAAAGGAACCTGGGTTTACAGTGCCCACACGCTTAACGAATTTGCATATTCGCTGAACGGTTATGGCTTGCAAGGGATGAATGTCTCACTGGATGGGAAACTGTGTTCCTTAGAGCAAGAAGAGCAGACTATCTGCTGCGGATTCTGCATGGATATGCTCTGGTAATGTCCATCCACATTGCTGCAGTAAGTACGTCGCCGCGGTCGTGTGCGATCGTACGTTCCCTATGCGGCAGCCACGAATAAAACTTCGTGTGTGGTCGCGTACTGGCTGCGACTACTTCGCAGTGTTGGACAGGTTGTCAGGTTGCTTTGCATCCAAGCCGGTAGCATTTTAAAGATGGCCTGAGCGCTGACGAAGGCCGTGCTTCCCGCTGGTTTTGCACTAATTTAATCTACCGAGACATTTAAAGTACTCTCGGTTGTTGACAAACTTTTCATCTTCCGGTATTTCACAATTGATTGGAACGAAAAGTCTCGGCGTTTCCTAGAAAGCAGTCACTGCAGCGTAAGCTGCGTTCTTCAACTTGTAAAGTTGAAAGCAGCAGCCAAACGGCTCGTACTTTTCATTAGCTACTGCAACATGTAGAAAAGCCGTAGGTAGATACTTAACATGCTACAGAGCAACGAGGAACTGCATATGCGAGCGACAAAAGCAAAGCGTAACTCAGCCACTAGGTCATGTTCCAGGCCCCCGCCTTTTCGTATCCTCGCGGTCTATAGTGTTGTCAGTTCTAGTGTAGGGTTAGCCCCTGTTCCTTGTGTTGCTACGTATTTGTGCATCTTTGTGTTAAGTGCAGAAACATTATTTGCCTGCGCTATTTGTCTGTATATGTCTGTGCGTATGCACTTTCTGTCTTATCCTGTGCAACTTTCTCGAGTGCTTCTGTCCTCATAACTTGTAGGATAGAAGGGGACTGAGAATAAGTCAAACAGTAATATGATGGCAACAGAGAACCAACAGCATACAGGAAAACAGGCTCTGATACATTTTTCCTTCGGTCTTATCCTGTCTGTTGCTTGAAAAGCGAATGCATAAAAGACATGCAGACACACTCACGTACCGGACGACTGAAGGAAACAAAAAATGTAAAGATCCTTTAGCTGACCGTCCGTCCAGATAAACAAGCAATTAGAAGATAAGACAAGCGAGAACTAGCATGCGTCAAGGGGGCTGAGCTGAATCAGCAGAAGTAATAGATAGCTGTTAAGCCTGCTGATACTGCTGTTAATCAGCCCCCTCCTGCAGCGTGCCATTCACGTTTCAGGTGGCTTGGCGAGCAACACAGTAAAAGAAAAAGTAGGCGAAAAGCGAATAGCTGACGCCTATCAGACAGCAGCGGCAGGAGCACGAACAGAAACACAAGAAACTAGTATTGCATCTCTTATAAATGGGCTGACTGTTCAATGGGTCGTATGGATTACTACCTAAAACTATAGCAGCAACTCCCGCTGCTGATGCCGCTGCCCAAGTTGCAGCAGCTGCAGCATCGGTAGCACAGCAGCAGCTGCTGCTGCGGTACCGGTGTTGCCAAAGGCACTTTTTGACCAAACGACTCGAGCGAATATGCTGCTGCAGTAGCTGATGTTGCTGCAGCAGAAGCCACTGCTGCTACTGCCCGCTTTACGAGACAGTAGCTGCTGCAGCATTTGCATTCGTTGCTGCTGCAGAGACACAACCAAACAAAATAAGCCCCACTCCGCTGGGCGTTTCTGCGCAGCAGCTGTTGCTGCAAACAAATGATGCCCGCGCAACTTATGCAGCTGCATCCGCTGTTGCTGCTGCTGCTGCTGCTGCTGCTGCTGCGCTTAGTGTTTGGGGCCATATATAGCTAGGCTGTCAGACGCAAGTGGTGGGCTGCCTGAAGCTCAAGAGCCCAGCGGAGTCCTCCAAAGACGCACACACCCACAGACCATTGGCCGCTGACGAACTGTCCATACACCATAGGTGCTGCAGCACCGGCAGCAGCAGCAAGGAGCTGCCAGCGTGACAAATTGATGGAAGCCGTCTTGTATGTTAGTTGCCTCATCGCTCCTTCACCCCGAGGCCGCATACGTGGGGATGTTGTTTTTCCTTTCTTTTCTGACAGAGTCGCTCCTGCTGCTGAGTCTGGGCTTGCTGCTGCAGCGGGACTCTTCGAGATTACTGCACCTAAGTCATCAGAGCTGCTGAAGCATGAGGAAAGAATTGTGGTGTCTGCTGAGGTAGAAGTGAGAGAGGGGCAACGCTCACCAAGCCCTTCCGCACGGGCTGGTATTCCTGCCGCTGTTGGCGTTGCTGCTGCTGCAGTCTCTGTTGCTGCTGTTGCTGCTGATGCTGCTGCTGCTGCTGGCTTTTCTGCTTCGTGCTCCGCGTGTTCATCTTCCTGCTGTTTCGCCGCCACAGCTAACCCACAGGGCAGACTGAGAGCGAGCAGCAGCGACAGCCAGACACTGTTGTTGGTGTCTTTGCCTTTCCCGCTTTTCTTGTTGGTGTTTCTGCATATGGTGGCCAGCAGCAGCGATGCAACAGCACCAACAGCACAGTGTGCGATAAGGTTCAGTTTGTGTTGCGTGCAGGAGAGGCGGTATACGCCTGCTGCTGCGAGCGCATGCAAAAGGAAAAGCAGCAGCACTCTGTTGCTGCTGAGGTGGGGGAGATAGCTGCTGCAGTAAAGCCTCAAAAACAATACAGCGTAGGATGTGTACATAGCCAGAGCAATCTGTGCGTTCAGCACCTGCTGCTGGTCCTGGAGACAGAGGGCCCCCTTGGTAGCTAGATACATCCCCACAATCATTTGTGCTATCTGCATAAGAGTTATTGCCGGACGCGACTGCCGCAGTACTTGCTGCAGCAAGCTCCTGCTGCTGCCGCTGCTGCCGCTGCTGCTGCTGCTGCTGCTGCGGGTGCTGCGAGTTCCGGTGCTGGTGCTGGCGCCGCTTGCCCCTTGGGAGCTGCTGCGCCCTGGTGCGGATACACA
Organism: Eimeria mitis; assembly: GCF_000499745.2. Classification (NCBI taxonomy): domain Eukaryota; phylum Apicomplexa; class Conoidasida; order Eucoccidiorida; family Eimeriidae; genus Eimeria; species Eimeria mitis. The sequence continues at coordinate 12,012 of NW_013571820.1, forward strand.
GCATGACAAGCAGTAGTACAGGTACATGAGAGAGTGTACGCCGAGGTTCATAACAACGAATCCGTGGGCGAAGTCTACGTTGGTATGCTGAGCAGACCAGCAGTATAGGGTGACGGTGAGGTGGTGATAGAGATGTAAGAAAGAGAGAGGCTTCTTCTTGAATACAAGAATGAATGTATCGCCAAACTCCACTGCTTTAGTTAGAGTAAACAGAGCCACCACAACCCTCACAGGCGGCGTAAACAAACGCTCCGGGTGTACAGGCACCGTGAGCAGCGTTGGCTGCTGTATCAGCACCGTCATAAACCCCAAGAAAGAAAGCAGAGACAGCACCAGATTCCAAACAAAGGCCAAGCCTCGAAGAGAAAACGCAGGGCGCGTAGACATAACCCAACGCAGTACATACACTGCAGGCAGGTAGAGCAAGCAGGTGATCATTATGTGCCACTGAAACTGCTCGGCTAGCTCCACCCCCCTGCCGGGGCCCCAGGCCTCAGCGGGAAACATCCATGAGAGGACCCTACATAGAGGCCTATACCCCACAGCACACACCACTGCTGCACACGCCGCCACGGTAGCGGCAGCCGTAGCTGCACTAGCTGCTGCAGCGCCGCTCTTGCTTGCTGCTGCTGTCATTCTTGTACAGGAAAGGTGTAAACGGGGGGCACTCCAGACAACCAGCTCCAACCAGAGAGAACCAAGGGAAGAAGGACACACAGACGAACTAGCAAACAAATAAGCAGGTTACACACAATACAAACACGCAGCAAACTGTGGCGACAGGTCCGCTGCTGCTGACGCCGTTGCCGCTGCGGCTGCTGCTACTGCTGACGTCGTTGTTATTGCTGCTGCTAAACGCTGCCGTTCTCCTCCCGGTAATAATACTCTCCCGTAAAGATATGACGCGCGTGCAGCGGGGGAAAAAGGCGGCAAATGGCGCCCGCAGTGGGTGGTCGGTGCTGCAGCAGCAGCAGCAGCAGCACAGGCTAGAGCACCAACCGGAGCGACGCAGACACCGGGTGTGTTGGCTACAAGCGGATTAAAAGGCGACTTCTAGAAGAAGAAGCTGCAGATGAGCCTAAATGGCAAACAAATCATAACAAGACAACTGCTGCAGCGCAGCAGCTGCCTGCGGGTGCCTCGGCGAGCAGCAGCACCGGCGTCCTGAGACTGCAGGCACTGAGCTCTAAAATTATCAATAAACAGCTGAAAACCCTTTTAGCAAACAAATAGAAGCAGGTTGCTTGCAAAAATACAAAAAAGAAGCTCAAAGGGACGGAGAAACGCCTCGCAGACTCCCCCGTCTGCCGTTGCAGCAACCACCCACAGAGCAAGGCTGCAGCTCCCGCGCGCAAAATAGGCATAAATATGTCGATATAAACTCGCTCTTTTTCATATTAAATCAACATTTAGGTTAAATTCAACTTTTTTTTCTGTATTTTCTCCTTATTTCATGGAAATACGGATTTTCCCTACCTCCCCCCTTGGGGCAACCCGCGGCACAGCACGGTGTGCCGGCGCAGCAGAGGACCCGGTTGCTGCAGGCTCCCTTCTTTGGGGTGTTAGGTGGAAAAAGCGTCGAAATAAAAGTTTTTTGATGGATTTAATGAATTTAATGCATATAAATAATCCAAAAACGAAACAATTTTTAAGCAGCACTCAAAGGTACCCAGGCAAACAAACCCCGCAGCCTTCTCGCACACACGCACGCGCAAGCAGCACGCCGTTCAGGGTGTAAGTACACCGCGTGACATAAATCATTCAAAAAGTCCAAAAATATTTTCTTTATGCTCCCCCAGTTACACATGTTCAGCGTCGCCCTCAACCCGGCCAGCAAGACAAGACCACTGCGCCCAACCCTCAAGCCGAACCCTGAACACGAAAATATTAGGAGGGTTTAAGGTGTGGTGCGAAACGTTCGAGGCTTCCTCACAGGGAGGGTCCATAGGCGTTTGTTGCTGCATTTGTTGAGGGAACTATTGCTGCTGCTGGTGCAGTGGCGCCTCTTCAGCACCGTGCAGCAACCCTTCGTGCACGGGCTCCCGCCCAGCGTCCTGCACAGATGAAAATATCGCATTGCATCTACCTCTTCGCTACCCAATACCCCTACGGGTGACAGCTTGGCATATTGGATTGCTAGTTTTTGTGGGGGCTTGAGTAACGTTCGTTTATGCGGTGGTGTTGCGAGCCCATGGCGGTAGGGAGAGCTGCATTGCAGCAACCAAGCAAGTATGCTTTCCCTTCTAAGAGAAGGAGTGTTATAAGAGGTGCCTTGGGCCTCTAAAGAAAGGCGAAACCTGTTTGCTAGGCTGCGTGGATAGACGGGTTTCTTTGAGCGGATATTTCTCCCGTAGGATCACTTCAGCTGTTTTTTTTATTCTTTCTTTTCGATTGCTCAGTTTTGCTGCACACGTTGGGGAGTTACTGCTACCTGTTAATGATCGCTTGATTCAAAAGGTACAACAGCACAACACTTGCACACTTCTTAGTCTATAGACAAATATACAAGTATGATAATTGGTTGTTTTGGTGACGAAGGCGAGGCCTTTTTCTCTGTTCATATATAGAAAAGTACATATGACCTCCACACAGGTGGATAGACACGAGACACGCAGCACAGCAAACGCCAAATTCAAGAGCATTTGCCTCGATAAAAAAGTACGCCAGCGAGGCGTACACAGCTCGTACACTCGCACACATAAGCGCCTTTTCCTTTGCAACCAAAACTCTAAACACTCTCTAAAAAAATATAAGCGAGAAATTCATATATGGGGTGATATTCCGGTGTCTTAGAAGATCGCTTGGGCGGTCTTCTGCGCCGTGAGAGTGTGGCTAGCTGGGGCGAAGACTGGCTAGCCGTGGCTAGCTTTCGCGGTTCGAGACAAAATAGCTAGCTGCGATGCATTGCGTCTCGTTGACATTTGGCTTGGTTCTTTTTTCGGCTGTATTTTTCCTGCCAGTGCCGCTTTCCCCCATCAACGCTCCAAAACTATAGAAGGGGATATTCAGCTTCGGGTCTATGCTCTTGAAGAGCCTCCCACAGGCCTTTCAATCGACCAAAACACATCCAAAAAGTTATATTTATATATCCTTTTTTTTTATTTTTAGTATATTTCTGTAGTTGCTTATATTTACTACTCTACAGACAGACATAGTGGCTCATGTGAATTGCTGCTTTAAGCATAAACACACCAGAAAAAACACATAAGAGTATTTGCAGAATACATAACCCACAGGCCTGCTGCATATTTGCTCCTGGGTACTCCTCATGGATCCTGCAGAGAGCGGCTCTAGCGCCTTGGCTGCCCCCAGCAACGACTGCTGATTATAACAGGCATACACAGCAAACAGGTTTCAGCGCGTAGCCCACGTTCCGCTGCTCATGTTTACAGCGTCTAACTTCACGCGCATCGACAAATACGATCAAGGAAGGAGTCCTAGAGGATCACCAGCTGCGGCTGGACAGCTAGCCTCTAGCTAGCCACTGAGGAAGCTACACTTGGGAATGCAGAAAACGTAGAATATGATAGTGTCTATGTGCGCTCGTTTGTCAGCACGCGTAGAAGAGAACTGCTCGTTTCACCTAGACGGCAGTTTCAGCTGTTATAAGTATACCGAGGCAGGGTTCACACCCCAGCTTGGGGTTCTTGCTGGCCCCCCCATGGGTGCTGCGGATGCAGGGTCACAGCGTACAGGGGCAGCGACACTCTCCCCTGCAGCCGTCGCCGCTAGATATTGTGTTTTTAGCTCTCCCAGGAGGTCCATCAGTCCGCAGAATGAATGAAGTTTCTGAGCTGTGTTTCCGTGTTTGCTACTACTACTCACCTGCAGCTGCTAGAGAGCTGTTGCTTGGGGGGTTCTGGGGTGAACCGTTATTCTAATCTAGTCGTTGAAGCTGTCTAAAGATAATATTAATAACAATTTAGAATAAATATAAAGTTAAAAATAACAATTCATCAGCATAAGCTGCGGCTTACGGGGTGCAGGCATTCTTGGCTACCACTCGCTGCCAGCAGCAGCCGCGAACAGCTGGACCATTGGTCCTTGGAGTGTGCAGCGTGCGGACCTTATTCTTCTGGCTTTACTTCGTTTTAATCTGATTAACTTTTTATTTTAGGGTGAAAACATTGTTCGTTTCTGCATAAGCTGCGAGTGACGATGCCTCAGCCCAAGGTTCCGCCGTTGGGGCCCCCGGGAGCCTCGATGCAGCAAGGGGGCCCAGGTGGAGGGGGCCCCTGGTGGCCGCCCGAAGCTGTTCCAGCCCCGGCAGTAAGGCGAATGAAAGAGGAGCTGCAAGATATGTTAGAGCGGGACATTCACCGCTTTGGCGTCCTAACGCATGCAAGGGCCCCAAACCCGACCTACCCCTTCCCACCAAGAAGCCGAAGGCCGACAGAAATAAAACTATCATCAGCTTACAAGCCAGCACCAGCAGACCCATGGGCCAGCCTGCAACGGCCGGGGGGCATGACGCCCAGGCTGGGCCAACCCTCCAACACAAGCAGCGGCCAGTTGGTTGCCGAGCCGGTGAGTGCGTTAGCTGCGTGCATGAACTCGAGGCTAGCACTTAGAACTGAAAGCCGTAGTAAGCTGCAAACAAAGCGTAGGAGGATGGGGGTGAGCATCAGAGAAGGAAAGCAGATATATATATAGGGACGGAAATGAATAGAGGCTACAGAGGCGCACCTACAGCAGGGGATTGTGTGAAAGGCAAAGAGCACATAGAGACGTGTCATAGGTAGACGGTCTATGGGTAGAGAAAAATTCCTATGAGAAACAGAAACATGTCTAAATACGTGTTCAGAGGGGAATAAAGAAAATGCAGTTGTCAAGATAAGAGGGTTTTTGTTTCTGTTCAATATGTTTATGGTTGATGGGTCCTCCCCATGCATTCCCTTCTTTTTTTTTTTTTTTTTTTTTTNTTTTTTTTTTTTTTTTTTTTTGGTGTTCAGTTGTAACCATCGTGTGTTGTGCTCTTGATCGAATGCCCCCAGGAGCCGCGCCAGCCTACCCTGGAGGAGCTCTGGTTTGCAGCTACAGCGGAGGAGGTTAACCCAACTCAAGCACAACGGAGGCCCCCTGCATCTCCATATGCAGATTGGGGGCCCCTAGACTCTGATACGCGATCGGTGGCGCATGCAAAGGGTACAGAAAATACAGCGAAAGTGCAACGCAGAGATTTACTCTGTGCTGACGAAGACAGTAGTGTGGAGCCTCTGGCGCCCTTGCCAGCTCTCACCGAAGACGATTTCCTCAGGGGCCCCGGGGGCCCCCCACTAAGCGATCGGAGCAGGCAACACCTGCTGAGCTTTGGTCTCGACTACAAGGAGGCTATTAGCCCCCGCAGCAGAAAACAGTGGTCCCCCATGGAGAGGGAACGTTGGAGTCGATCCCGCCTGCTGAGGTATCTCATCAAGACGAAGCAGGTACACCTGTAGGCCCCTCACCCACATTCCCTGTTTGCAGTGTTTTGTGTGGCCTTATAAAACCTATAAGTCCATATAACTTATATATTATATATATATATATATATATATATATATATATATATATATATATATATATATATATATATA